>NC_092078.1:19602891-19834377 GCF_039877785.1 Chaetodon trifascialis | reverse complement strand
TGTATATATTGTATATAGTCATCTTAATTTGATATTACATTATATTATATTATTATTGCCTATTTTGTTCAACTTGTTCTGTATTCCACCTCTCCTTTGTCATTCTGCTGCTGTAACAGGTGAATTTTCCTGGTGCAGGATCAATAACAATGTAAGTTGTAACATTACTGCTATGTTCATGTAGCATAATAACTCGATTCATTCTTTGTATTTAAATGATGCTGTATTGTATAGTCAATATTAAGTGTATTCATTCATATTCATCCTCATTTCAGCAACTAGCCTGTTCAATGACTCGCCTCACTCGATGTCAAGCTAACTAGCTATCCCTGAATTACAGTGAACATACATGTAATTTGGTTTCAGTGTGTTTTTCTGACAACAGTGGTTACTACAACAAGTGATATTTAGTATTCACCCACAGATGTCATTTTACAGCCCTTAAATGCTTTTAGTTAATGTCAGTTATCTGTAACAACAAATAAGGGAAGATGTAAAATATGACTCCTCCAAGGGTTCAGGTCCAAATGTTCTATAACAGGGGTCGGCAACCGCACGCGGCTCTTTCATCCTTATGTTGCAGCTCTGCATGGCTTGGGAAAATAAATTATAAGTGTCCGATTGAAGTGTATGTTATTTGTCTCCAAAACGTGTATCATGTCTTCTTATTAAGTCAAAGTTTTTAACTTCTTCCTTCAGACCTTGTGCAATTTCAGTGATCAGCATTCGCCTTCTTCAGAGACGTTGACAGCACTTAACGTGTGAGCAGGCAGATTTGACAGCCAGCATGCGCGGAAAGCCCAGCGACACCAAAACTGCACAATATCTGAACAAAGTATTTTATTTGTATTTGATCGTTTGTTTAATTGTAGTTGTAAATTGTTAGATTATTGTGATCTCGAAATATTAAAATAAAGCTGGCTGACATAGCCGACAGAGCCGACAGAGATATATGGGTGTCTAATTTTAAACGCCTGAGAGATGATCTTGAAGATGTTTCCCGTCAGAAGGCCACTCTTGCTCAGAATCACAAATGGAGTGATATTGAGAACCTTCCAAGACCGGACAAACTTGTATTTGAAACATGGAATGCCATCCCCGACACCTACAAAAACATGAAGAAATATCCATTTGGAGTCCTGTCGATCTTTGGATCCACATATTCATGTGAGCAGCTATTCTCCACCGTGAACTATGTTAAAAACAAACACCGATGATAAAGATGAAAGTGACTTCCTACAGCCCTGATTTGCAGACGCTGTGCGCAGAGGTTCAGGAGCAGAAGTCCCATTAACCAGGTAAGATAAATATTCAGGCAGTTATTTTGCAAATATTTATTTTCATTGTTCAGTGAAATAGTGCTCTTTTTTCCATTGTATTTTTAAATTCAGGTCAAGGCTCCGCTACACGCTCCGAAAGCCCAAAGGATGACGGCTCATGGCATTTTTGTTTGCTAGATGGATCATTTAAGTTCAGCTTTTTAATTCATATGAAAGAGACCTTCAACTCTGCGATTTTTATTTTTTTTGTAAGAGTTCAAAATGTGTTCATTTAATTTTCTGAAACATGGATGGACTGCATGGATTTCATAAGCAACACTATTTTACAAGTGTAAAGATATATATATATATATATATATATATATATATATATATATATATATATATATATATATATATATATATATATATATATATATATATGCGCTAACATCTTCATTTCAGATGTCAAAAAGTGTTTGCGGCTCCCAGTGTTGTCTTTTCTGAGGAAACCAGGTCGAAATGGCTCTTTGAGTGTTAAAGGTTGCCGACCCCTGTTCTATAATATTGTAATTAATTGGGATAGCCCAGTGCCTTTGACAGCTGATAGAAAATGCCTCAGTAATGTCATTACTAACTGATGTGTGGCAAGAAGTGCTACATCCATTATGAAAACTGAGCAGCAGTTTGCTTTGTGTGATTCAGTGATGATTTATCTTGGGTCACACCAGCTTTAATGACCACAAAATAACTGTATTCAGTCACACAGTGGGTTTAACTTGAGGCCAATGTGGCAAGTCCATTTTGGCTGAACTGCAGCAACGCAAATGAATAAATGAGATTGTACCAGATACCTCTTGTTGAAGATGACCCCGAGCAGCTGGCCTGTAAATGCAATGGCCACAAAGAGCAGCAGTGCTTTCCACATCCAGATTGGCCCCAACCGACCACACACCAGCCATCGCAACATCCTGGGAGGAAGGGTGTAGGGGGAGAGGTGAGGAAGGATGGATGGATGGATGGATGGATGGATGGATGGATGGATGGATGGATGGATGGATGGATGGATGGATGGACGGTGGGAGGAGGCATGGGGCAGTGGGGCAATGGGACAAGGTGATATATGAATGGGGAAGGCGAAATTATGTTTTAAGGGGGAGGAGGGGGACCAAGCGAGATGATGTCATACAAAAATGAATTAGATGAAGAGAAGGGAGAGAACGGTGAGGGAGGTAGGGGAGGTATAGAGAGGCAAAAAGAGGGATAGCGAGAGGGAGAGATTTAGATGAGTCATAAAGTCAACATGATTAAGGCATCATGATCATTTTGACAGGCAGGAAAGCTGCCCAAAAACATCCAGATATAACAGGACCTGCTGCACCCTTAGATATTATATACCAATACCGATTGTTCAGAATGACATTTTCTGGTCAATATCTGTCTGATCAACATTTCTGCTGATAGTTGAGTTTTTTCCTTTTCACTTCTTGTAGACCTTTGTATATCATGAACAAAGAATAAGCAACAAATCAAATAGACGAAGACAATGTTGCACGAAGTCTGGCAATGTAACAGTGATCCCCCACCAAAATGCCTAAGATATCCATATCACCCATCTCTATGTAGCATACCAAGATAATTCTGTCATAATTAGTGAAATTTTCTTTTTTTGTCCATACTGTAACCAAGTGGAACAATATCAGAAATGGCATCTTCTACCTTGTCTACATGACACTCAAATTCCGTAAACACATTTATTTCTGTTTGTAAACTAAATATTGGTTGGTGCCCATTTCAGGGCCTTCTTTCCACAGCCTCCAGCAGCCAATAAACAATGTCTGTAATGTCAAACCCCAGAGACAGGGAGAGAATTTTAACTAGAAAAGTCAAATTCCTGATAATGTAACAGTGACCAACTGTATTTCTGTTTCTGAGTAGTCCTGGATTTGTGAGTGGGAGAAAGACAGCTGTGGCCCCACTGGTACATGTGCATACCACAATGTAAATTTATCGTCCAAGTACATGAAGTCAGTATGTCACACACCTGCCTCGATACACAATAATAGTTATATACACATGGATGCAGCTGAAACAACCAACCTCATCTCATATGACCCCCTTTTTAGGTTGACAACCACAAACAACCTATTTGACTTTGACATGAATCCATGGTACAGGCCACTGTAGTATGAAAATCATTTTTCAATTATGAAGTTAATTTATGAAGTCTGGAGACTTTCAAGCCAGTAAATGTGCTTTACCGGTCATGAGGTAAGAAATTCTAGCTGAACATTACCTAAAGGGGATGATTTGTATCACAAAAGTAACCCAAAAAACACATAATCTATTTTAATTGTCCATATATGAAGTTTTATCAAGTTACATCTTATATTTGGAGACCCTTACATGAGAAATTATAGCTGAAAAGCACAATTTAATTTAAAAAGTAAAATGACCTGCTTTTCTTTTTCTTTTCCTGATTTTTTCTTAACAAACAATAATGAATAGTTAATTAAAAATATTCAACACATGAATCCACAATGATAATTGTTAATTGCTGAACTATAACTCTAAATATATAGTGCTATATGATACTGTGCAATAGAAATGTGTCATAAAGGGTGCTATTAGTGAGAAGAGAAAAAACAAAACAAAACAAAACAAAACAAAACAAAACAAAACAAAACAAACAAACAAAAAAAACCCAACTTGTTAATCAGGGGCCAAAGCCAGAGTGTCTGTCAGCGGCACAAGCAGGCGTGTGATGTGATAGGTGAAGACGTCTCAGCAGGGTCATAACAGAACTAAACAGTATGAAGGACACAGGCTCCGTCTCAATGCATTCGTGTGTTTTCACTGTGGCCTGATGGTAACAGTAACCACAGTGCACCCCCTTTAATTATTATCACACAATATCAAACACATTATAAACATGGAAAGCAGAGGTAAATTCGTTACGTAACAGTTTCAGAAATAGATGGATGGTAGGAACAAAAACAGCGGTGACGGAATGCACACAGATGATTTCAGCAGTGGCTACTACTCCACAGTCTTCGCTGTGACACAAAGAAGCCTTTAGATTATAACGCAGCTTTCATTTCCACACATACACGATGTAAAAGGTAGAAATGGATCTCGTAGATTAACAGCATACATGTTAAACAAAGGGCCTTTGCCTGCGAGGGAGCCCGTCCGGCCCTCCCAGACCACCCACACCTTCTCTTCGTTCTCTGCAAGACCCCAGACCAGCTCCACTTTTTATTCGCTACAATCACTGCATCCCAGTCGCTGTAAACCCCACTGGTTTACGGATGGACCTCCGTATCTGCCCCAGTCTCCCATTCTGACGGCTCCTGTTAGCTAGCTAGCTAGCGTTACCTGGCTCTCCGTCTGAAAAGCATTGCTGTGTCCATGGGGCGGTATCGGTGACGGTATTATTGTGCAGCTGCAGAGAGCTCGGAGCATCTCGAAGGCTTCAGCTGCAGCAGATCCGCAGCCAGCTCAGATCAGGCCCGGTGCAGCCCCACTGACCGACAGGGAGGCTGAATCTGTCTTTAGGATGCTGAAAGTTCCTTATGTCCAGACTGAGTCTTGAGATTCTCTTGCAGCTTGGCTGCTAAGAAACACCGATCGTGGACAGGAGAGAGAGAGAGAGAGAGAGAGAGAGAGAGAGAGAGAGAGAGAGAGAGAGAGAGAGAGAGAGAGAGAGAGAGAGAGAGAGAGAGAGAGTTTTTCCGGATGCTTGCAAAATAAAAGCCTCGATTCGGATATGCAGCAGAGCAACCCACAAAGCAGGAATGCCCGCAAGGCAGTAGAGCAAACGGTTTCGGCAGTGTTGATACAACAGATTGTGAGCTGTAGTTTCCATGTAAACACACAGACCTCTTGTCTGTGCCTGGCTTTTCTTCCTATATATCTTCTTAATGCATGCATATCAAAGATGTATTACAACCCCATTTCCAAAGTAGAGGAAGTAGTGTAAAACGCAAATAGAGACAGAATGTGATGATCTGCAAAACACTTAAGCCTCATATATAATTGAAAATAGCACAACAACATATCAGATGTTGAAACTGAGAAATGTAATTGTTTTACAATGTCAGCACATATTATCGTCAGAGCGTGTAATCCATAGACTGTATAAAATACAGGTGGTCGCAATGATGTCAACCAGTTTTCTGAAGAACCACTGTGAAGTTCTGTGACAGTGCCTGACTCTGCCAAACTCCCACTTTATCCAAAATTGGGCAAAGAGGTGGAGCATAGGCAGAGGTGAGGCAGGCCAAATGAATCCTGGTTGCTGAAACCTAGCTGCTAGTTGTCACTCAAAGTGGCGGTGCCCATAATTATGCATTACTTTAAGTCTTAATGTAATTATTGAGTTTAATTTAAAAAAAACACACCGTGCAGTTTCCATACACAGGAAAATTATCTATAGAGACCAAAACTGTTTGGACCAGGCTGTAAAGTGGGGCATTTTAATCAGTGGCGGATGCAGAACGTGACAGATGGGCGGGCGTGGATTAAGTCTGGGTGGGCGTGATCACCACTTCGCCAAAATTGATAAGCCTATATTATGATAGAAAGTGTTCAGATGTGTTTATCAGTACCTACCTAATAGTGGGTTTAGGGATTAATCCCCGATTATTATTATTATTATTATTATTATTTATTTTTTTAAACTGGGCTGTTAAACATGCTATTTAAATGGAGTTTGAAGGAAGGAAGAGCAATCGTCTTGTCTGACACGAACGAAGTGGATGGCTGGAGTGGAGAAAACACATGAGAAAGCAGTTTATGCACTTTTGCTATTAATGAATATCTATATTTTAAAGTTCATGGTATGCACCTCCTTTATGCACTAACTGTATCGTTTTTATCCAGAAGAACCACTAAAGGGACATCCCAACACAAATGAAACCGTATTCATAAAATCCTCTTTATTAGCTTATTATTTCATAGTTTATACATTTCATCAGCTTCAAAACTGAGCCAGAATCATAGGCTACATACGACTATAACATTGCTACCGGAACAATAATTATCATTCACAAAAAAAAGCCGCATCGTATAGTGCATAGTGCATAGGCTTCATGTAGATCCATTAGAAAGTAGGTAACATTTAAAAAGTGACAACAACATAACACTGCATTCCCACAGTAAGAGAATTAAATGTTAAGTGCAGTCTCTGAACAAAAAGTTGCAGCCAACCCCACCACAGTCACAAAAAAATAAACATAAGCTTAATTAAAAAAAACCCCACAACATTGCATAGGCTATAACCTTCAGTGTATTTAGACCTTAATTCAGTGCATATGAGTACTAAATAGCCAGCAAGCTTGGAAGAAGTCCCAATTTAGAGATCTCACTCAAAGTTCTTAGTAGCAGTTTCACCCAGTCAACGAGGCTGCGGTGAGCCTACACAAAATGAAACCATTGCCTACCTTACCTGGCTACAGAAGACAGAGTCGCCCGGGTTTTGAATTAAAGATGCAGATGATCTTGTCATAGTCCAGTGTTTCTGTCAGTTGTCTTTCGAAAGACAACAGGGTCAAATTGTTCAAGCGTTGAGTCCCCATTGTTGATCTCAACCGAGTGTGGATCCTGTGTGTGGCAGAGAAAAGTCTTTCAACGCTGCAGGGCGTCATAGATAGTGTGAAGATGGCCCTTAACACACTGTTCATCCTGGGGAAAATATCAGCTGAACAGGCATCCTATAAGTCCATTATTGAGGGCATTTTGTCTTTGTCAGTTTTGCTCTTGATGAATTGTGTAAAAAAGGCAAATTCCGCATCACTGACTGTTATCCCATATAAACTGCAAGGAGGCTTCAACAGTTCCTGTGTGCCAAAAGTGGCGGATCCTGGGATGAGGCTAGCGGAGGCTCGCATTAATCCGTAGGTGTCATCTTTAAATCGACTGTTCAATTCAGACATCTGGCTATCCAGAATATAGTTCCAGAGTGCCCTCAGATCACCATTATTCTTAATAGCGGATGTTTTTCCCAATGCTGTGGTGACAATAGACTGACTAAACTTTGCAGGCAGCTTTCGCTCACGAGAAGTTGTCACATCCCAGCATGCTCATACTTCTCTATCAACTCCTCCGTTACTCTGAGCACTTTGTCAAAGTCACCATCTGAATCATCTCGAAAAGTGGCAAAATTGACTTTCAATGTTTCAATTAAGGAGATGCAGTCAGTGACGCAGAGTGTTGGACTTTGCAGCCCCTTTGTGGTAAAATCACTACACTGAAACAGCTTGCAGAACACAACAAGCATAAAAATGAACTTTTTTGTTTGCATCTGCTGTAATAGGTTGTCTGCATCTAGTTTTGTCTGTCCGCTTGTCTCCACATACTCAGCAAGAGTGTCAAGTAACACGTCCAGCATTTAGAAGACTTTATGAACCGATCCTGATTTGGAGCTCCATCTGTTCTCACCCGACCTTTCCAGCTCCTTGCATGGGCGTTCTGGGTGCATTTCCTTCTGGAGCTCCATGAACCGAGCATGCCTCCCGGCCCCAGTGAAGAAGTTGTGAATCTGATTGATCACTGTGAAAAAAGTGCTGATGTGCCCAGAACATTCCGCAGCAGTACAGAGCACTAAATTCAGTCTGTGCGAGTTACAATGTACATAAACAGCTTTCCGAAAGGTCTCTTTTAAGATGGCTTGAACGCCACCTCTGTGTCCTGACATAACCGATGCCCCGTCAAAACAGAACCCGACACAGAGAGAAGGGTCCAATCCAATTGGTTCTAGGATTTCAAGGATCCTCTGTGATATTCCTTGAGCAGACAGGTCTGCAGTTTTGACAAAGCCCAGCACCCGTTTTGATTATCCCACTATGGATAAATCAAATACAAACAGCAAGCTCGCGTTTGGCTTCATCTTTAAACTCTTCAGCTAATATGGCAAAATACGTGGGTCTAGGCTGCTCATGCAACTCTTTTTTGATCTTCCTGAGTAGAAGTGAAGCAGCAGCCTCAAGGAGCTCATCCTGAATGTGGTGGGACATGAGTGTGGCATTTCGTGGCAGTTCAACAAGTCTGCTTTATTTCCGGATCATACTTAGATACAAACTCAAATAGCTCCAAGAAATTCCCCTTATTTAACGCTTCCTGTGTTTCTTGGTGCCCTCTAAGTGATATTTCCATTTTGGCACACTGCATAACAACATCCAGCACAACTTTAAGGTGCTGTCGATTACGTTCTATGAATGCAATGGAATCTCTGTGCATCTGATTTAACACAGTACCGCTGCCTTGGGGCCCATGACTTTGCTTCTACAGTGTAATTTTATGAGTGCAGAGGCATGCACCTTGCTAGCCTGATGCTTTTCACAGACCTGTCCGATACATTTCCAGTTTTTGAAACCCACTTCATTAAAAGTGGCCTCGGTATGTTGTTGTTCAGGGAAATGTCTACATGCTATACAAAAAACCGAGTCTTTCGACTGGCTATATTCAATCCAGTTGAATCTGTCATACCACTTAACGCTGAAGCTTCGAAGTGTCCCATCTATTTTGGTAAATGGGAATGCCTGTAGCTGTGGCTGGGTCGCAGGTTCCCCCAGGACTGACAGATCCGACTGTGAAAACAAGGGTGGCAGTGATCATTGATTAGCACCAAGGGAGCTAGCCAAGGGAGTGGGCGGATCTGCTTGCCAGCAAGCATCAGTGGAGGTTGTTGGTTCTGAGTTCATCATGTCCCCTTCATTCTCTATCACGATCCACAGACTGCTCCTCATCCAATACCTGGTAGTCCAAATCAATCTCGATCTCAGTAGTACGAGTTTTAAAAAAAAACAAAACAAAGAAAAAAAAAGTGAGTGAAAGTTGTCTAGCCATAGCTTACTAAAGCAGCGCATAGTCAACACCACATAGCTAACGATAACGTTGTTGGTTGGCGCCAGAGAGAGCAATAGTGCTACATTGCATTGTGCTGTTTCTGGTGTCTGTAGCTTTAAACGAAAATAAGCTACTGCTGCTGCTGCTGCTGCTGCTGCTGCTGACTGCGGTCAAGTCAGCCGCCTCTCGTGTATCCGTGGTCAAACCAGCCGCCGCTGTATTTCAAGTGCGCATTTACTCTGAAGTTTACGGTAAAAGCAAGCGCCACCATTCTTTACTTCCGGATTTCAAAATAAAGCATCTGTCTTTCTCTCTGTGTGTCTGTGTTGTGCAGGCTTTAATGTGTTGAATGTCATATTGAAATGATTTTTTAAAAGTTAAAAAAAAAAAAAATTATACCATAAGTAGCTAAAGAGGTGTTACTGGATAATGTACTTCATATGTTACTTGCACAAATATTATCAGCTACTGTGACATTGTAGTTTTCTAATAATTTACTCTCAAAATCCCATAAGGATCACAATAATTTGCATTTTCGTCTAATTTTGAAGTGGGATAAAATCAGTTTCTTCCATAAGTAGTTTATCAAACCTGGACTGCTCGACGTAGTACCTCCGATACTACTTCATCAAATACTATCATGTACTTCTACTGTGTACTTTTCCAGTAATTCACTCTCAAAGTCCATTACGGACAGCAATAAAAGCCATTTTCGTCCAAATTTGAAGTGGGATAAAATCACTTTCTTCCATAAGTAGTTCACCAAACCTGTACTGTTGGACTTAGTACTCCCTAGACTACTTGCACAAATAGTATCAAACACTTTTACTGTGTACTTTTCCAGTAATTCACTCTCAAAGTCACTTACTCATTGCAATAATTCGCCTTTTCCTCTAATTTTGAGGTGGGATAAAATCACTTTCTTCCATAAGTAGTTCACCAAACCTGTACTGTTGGACTTAGTACTTCCTATACTACTTGCACAAATAGTATCAAACACTTTTACTGTGTACTTTTCCAGTAATTCACTCTCAAAGTCACTTACTCATCGCAATAATTTGCATTTTCCTCTAATTTCGAGGTGGGATAAAATCACTTTCTTCCATAAGTAGTTCACCAAACCTGTACTGTTGGACTTAGTACTCCCTAGACTACTTGCACAAATAGTATCAAACACTTTTACTGTGTACTTTTCCAGTAATTCACCATCAAAATGCCTTACAGATAGTGTCAAGTGTTATGCTTGCTTGCTGTATTAACCCCACACTTGAAGGGGTGTACCAACGCTGAACATTAAAAGCTGGAATCCACTCAAAGACCAGGCCATTGTTCCTTTTTTTTCCTTTTTTTATTTTTTCTTTGGTTTTTGCCCAGAATAGTGCAGAAGAAGGAAAACAGTTTCTTTTGTTTCTTTTGTACAGCCTTTTCCCTCAGCAGGTGAAAAACCTTAAAAGACAAAACACCACATGATTACCATTTTGTAAAACCAGGTTCTAACAAATCAAATAATTATCAAACCCATAATTATAATTAATATACCAATTAATAATTATCAATTATCAAAACCCTTTCACATTAACCATTAACCAAGTGCATGAAAATAGATGAACTTTTTCCCTTTAAGTTAAAACAGACTTAAGTGAATTATTTCAATGTAAATGTAAATGTAAAAGTAAATGCATCAAAATATATAAAAATGAATTAAGCATTTTACTAGACCCAACTAGACTGGACTCATAACACCACTGCATTTTATAAAAAAGGACAGAGCAGACTCTTCCTGCTCAGGAAGCTGAGGTCCTTTGGGGTGCGTGGGGCACTCCTGAAGACCTTCTTTGACTCTGTTGTGGCCTCTGCCTTGTTCTACAGTGTAGTCTGCTGGGGGAGCAGCATCACAACAGCTGACAGGAAAAGGCTGGACAAACTCATCAGGAAGGCCAGCTCTGTCCTGGGATGCCCTCTGGAACAGGTGGAGGAAGGTGGGGGAGAGGAGGATGACAGCCAAGCTGTCCTCCATGACAGACAATGGCTCCCACCCCCTCCAACACACACTCACTGCACTGAGGAGCTCCATCAGTGACAGGATGCTACATCCAAAGTGTGTGAAGGAGAGGTATCGCAGGTCATTCCTTCCTGCAGCCGTCAGACTGTACATCAGAAACTGCTCCAAGTAATCAGTACAATAATATGTTTACAATCTGTGCAATAACCTGTGCAATAATGCAATAATGTGCAATAATCAGTGCATAACAATCTGTAAATACTATCTACAATTTCTTAGGATGACGTTTTTCTTTTTATCCCACTCGTATATATACTTGTTTTGAATTTGCATTGCACTTGTTCTAATACTCTATACACTTTACTGACGCTGCTGTAAATTGGAATTTCCCTTCGTGGGACTAATAAAGGAATATTGAATTGAATTGAATTGAAAAATACTTCTTTTTTTTTTTTTTTACCATGGAAACAATGAATTAAGCATTTTACTAGACCCAACATACAAATTAATAAATAACTAATCAACCAACAATTTCCCCCCAGGTTTAGACACACATTTACATCCCATATCCACTATAAAATTATTATTTTAGCAGTGAATCACTGTTTTAGCAGCCTTAAACATGCTGTCTGCAGGTAGAAAAAAAAATGACCCGTTTATCCTATGGCCACACTAGCAGCCAATGATCCAGCACAGTTATGTCTGCACATCAAACACTTTAAATTGGGATTATGCAGACTGCTGCAATATTTTTCCGACCAAACAAGTTACAACAACTCTTCCTCACCAGCCAACATTTACACAAAGCACCGGACGCTACAAACAACTTCACCCACATCTCAGGTACCTCGCATCCACAAATGAAAATAAAAAGCGTTCTTACCGACGGTCCGTTCAGCTCTTTGTTGGTACTTTTTACACGCTCTGTGGGGAAACCAAACTCCTCTGCTCTGCAGTGGCGTCTCTTTATTCTGCTTGACTTGACACAGCTGAGTAATTAACATGCTCGCACCCCAGCTGATGCTGCTGCTGCTGTCCCACCCATGTTACCGTGGCAACGGGGAGAGCGTAGACTCACGTACCACTACGCATGTAAAAGTAGCGGACATGGCGGCAGTAAACAGTTCTTCAGTAGTTCAAACGTACATGTGCACGCGCACTACTATCCCGACCACGTGGGTAATGCCTCCAGCCGGTTGCTCCAGCTAACCCAGGGCTCCAAAGCCGCTGCTGATTACGCAGTAGATTTCCTCACCATAGCTGCCGATTCTGAGTGGAATGACACTGCTCTACAGGGTGTGTTTCTTCATGGTCTCTCCGAGTGTTTGCAGGAGGAGCTCGCCACCCAGGAAAAACCCGCAGATCTTCATGCACTCATCGACAGGGCATCGAGAGGGAACAGTGTCGGCGCCGCTCTTCCCGTCATTCGGCTCCTCCGCCATTCCGTCTGCAGGGATCAGCGGTCGTTTCCCGGGAGCCTCGGTCTGACCAGCCCCTCGTCTCTCCGCCTCCGCCCACCGACAGGGAGGAACCCATGCAGTTAGGCAGAGCCCGGCTTTCCACTGCCGAACGTCAGCGCAGGGTTGCCACGGGTGAGTGTGTGTATTGTGGACGAACTGGCCATTTCCTCCCGGCCTGTCCTAGTCGGCCAAAAGGCAGGGCTCGTCAGTAGATTTGGGGGTACTGACGAGCCCAATCACTCAGAACTCTGAACTCCCCAAAGCTCACAAGCTTAAGGCCAGAGCCTCTCTGGGTGTGGGGGAGGAGGTTTTCTCTTGTCTGGCTCTTATAGACTCTGGTGCTGAGGAGAACCTTTTGGATGAACACTTGGCCGCCGACCTGGGCTACGTCCTGGAGGAGCTGGAGGAGCCTATCAAGGCCTACGCCCTCAATGGGAAGATCATGGCCCAGGTAACGCACCGTACTGCACCCATCCGACTCACCATCTCCGGTAATCACCAAGAAGAGATTTCACTCTTTGTTGTCCGCTCACCACACTCACCCCTCGTTCTTGGGCACCCCTGGCTTCATAAACACAACCCTCAGATCGACTGGAGCCAGGGAAAGATTTTGGGCTGGAGTGCTTTTTGCCACGCTAATTGTCTCCGTTCAGCCATTCCTCCCACAGGGGGAGACAAAGGAGTCTCTACCACACCTCCTGAGCCTCTGGATCTCTCCCTGGTTCCTGCTGCTTACCATCACCTCGGGGAGGTATTCAGCAAGGAGAGAGTGCTGTCTCTTCCGCCTCACCGTCCCTACGACTGCACCATTGATCTCCTTCCTGGCGCTCCTCTTCCCTCCAGCAGACTTTTCAATGTGTCACACCAAGAGAGGGAGGCCATGGAAAAATACATCCAGGAGTCACTGGCAGCTGGGATTATTAGACCCTCCACTTCCCCGCTTGGCGCAGGGTTTTTCTTTGTGTCTAAGAAAGACAAGTCCCTCCGTCCCTGCATTGACTATAGGGGATTGAATGAGATCACTGTTCGCAACAAGTATCCCTTACCGCTCATCAACTCTGCCTTTGACTCTCTCCAACAGGCTTCGGTCTTCACCAAGCTGGACCTGCGCAACGCTTATCACTTGGTGCGTATTAGGGAGGGGGACGAGTGGAAAACCGCGTTCAACACACCTCTGGGCCATTTTGAGTATCTGGTCATGCCATTCAGTCTCACTAACGCTCCTGCTGTGTTCCAAGCTCTTATTAATGATGTGCTCCGCGACTTCCTTAGTAGGTTTGTTTTCGTCTACCTTGACGACATTCTAATTTTTCCCAGTCCCCGGAGGAACACGAGTCGCACGTCCAGCAGGTCCTATCCCGTCTCTTAGAGAACCATTTATTTGTGAAGGCTGAGAAGTGTGAGTTCAGTACTAACACAGTTTCTTTCCTCGGCTTCATTATCCAGGAGGGCAACCTGAAGGCGGACCCTGAAAAGATCAGGGCCGTCGCCGAATGGCCAGTCCCGGAGACCCGGAAGGAGTTACAGCGCTTCCTTGGCTTTACTAACTTTTACCGTAGGTTTGTCCGGGACTATAGTAAAATAGCCGTACCCTTGACTAAGTTAACTTCTTCCAAAGTGAAGTTTGACTGGTCAGTGGAGGCTGACAAGGCATTCCTGAGACTTAAAGCACTCTTCACATCCACCCCAGTTTTGATCCAACCTGACCCCTCCAGACCATTCGTGGTCGAGGTTGATGCTTCCGACACTGGGGTTGGTGCCGTACTATCTCAGTACGCCCAGTCTGATAATCGTCTGCACCCATGTGCTTTCTTCTCATGTCGCCTTTCTCACGCAGAACGCAATTATGATGTCGGCAACCGGGGAGACACTGGCTAGAGGGGGCAGAACAACCATTCGTGGTCTGGACCGACCACAAAAACCTCGCATATATCAAGTCTGCCAAGCGTCTTAACTCCCGTCAGGCCCGTTGGGCACTGTTCTTCAGCCGGTTTAACTTTACTCTCACTTACAGACCGGGCTCCCGCAACACTAAGCCAGATGCTCTCTCCAGGCAGTTTTCCCCGTCCGAGGACTCTGGGGAGCCTGTAAGCATTCTCCCCCAGGAACGCATCATCGCTGCCCTCTCCTGGGAAATCGAAGGGGTGGTCAGGGAGGCACAGCGCCAGCATCCCGACCCAGGTAATGGCCCTCCCAATAAACTGTTTGTCCCTGACTCTGTCCGCTCTCAGGTGCTTCAGTGGACTCATGCCCATCGCCTCTCCTGCCATCCTGGTGCCAACCGCACTATCTCCCTGCTGCGTCGGCATTTTTGGTGGCCATCATTAGAGGCTGACGCTCGGGAGTTCGTAGCAGCCTGTTCCACCTGTGCCCGCGGCAAGGCGTCACACAAAGCTCCTGCTGGCCTTCTCCATCCTCTTCCTGTTCCCAGCAGGCCATGGTCACACATAGCCGTCACCGGGCTGCCTCCCTCCCGAGGTAACACCACCATTCTCACGATTGTTGACCGTTTCTCCAAGGCTACTCATTTCGTCGCTCTCCCTAAGCTTCCTTCCGCCCTAGAGACTGCCAACCTGTTGGTCAGCAATGTGTTTCGCCTTCACGGCATCCCCGCGGACATCGTTTCTGACCGTGGCCCCCAGTTCTCCTCTCAAGTGTGGAAGGCGTTCGCCAAGGCTCTGGGGGCCACAGTCAGCCTGACTTCCGGTTTCCACCCGGAATCCAACGGCCAGACCAAGAGGGCCAACCAGGACCTGGAAACAGCTCTGAGGTGCATCTGTGCAGACAATCCCACTGACTGGAGCTCTCTTCTTCCCTGGGTGGAGTACGCCCGCAACTCGCTCACCTCCTCGGCCAGTGGGCTTTCCCCTTTTGAGGTCTCCCTGGGCTATCAGCCACCTCTTTTTTCCACACAGGAGTCTGAGATTGCTGTTCCCTCCGTTGCTGAGCACCTCAGGAGGATCAAGGAGATTTGGCAGACGGCCACCAGAGCTCTTGAGCGCAACCAGGAGGTCAAACAACGTGCCGCAGACCGCCACAGGACCCCAGCTCCTACATATAAGCCAGGTCAGTCAGTTTGGCTCTCCACAAAGAACATCCCATTAAAAACCGAATCACGGAAAATGTCCCCCAGGTTCATCGGTCCATTCCCCATCACCAAGGTGGTGATGAGGATTCATCCCACCTTCCATGTCTCTCAGCTTAAGCCGGTCTCCTCTAGCTCTTTGTGCCCTCCAGCCGAGCCCCCTCCTCCCCCCCAACTCATCGACGGGGATCCTGTCTTCTCTGTCCACCGCCTGGTGGACGTAAGACGTCGTGGCAGGGGTTTCCAGTACCTAGTCGACTGGGAGGGTTATGGGCCGGAGGAACGCTCCTGGGTACCCCGGTCTTTCATCTTAGACCAATCCCTCATCGATGACTTCCATCGGACACACCCAGATCGTCCTGCTAGGCCGCCGAGAGGCGACCTTTGAGGGGGGGGTACTGTTACGATCCTGGCTTCCTGTCTCTCCCTGTGTGTCTCCTCTCCTTTTTCCCTGTGTGTGTGTCTGTCTGTCTACCCCTGGATCCATGGCTGGGCAGCCCCTCACCTGCTGCCAGCTCCTCCCACTGCGACTCACCTGCAGTCACTCTCCCTCATCAGGGAGAGTATTTAAGACGTGGACTTCCTGCTCCTCGTCGCCGGATTATTCCTCGATCTCCTTGTCGATGTTTGGTCATATGGTTCGTAAGTACATGTCTTTTGTCTCCCTCTCTAAATCAGATTTACATTTTTTGTTGTCCACATTTTTCCAGTCTCTAAGTGAGCTGTGTTTTTCTTTTGTTTCAGTGCCTGCCTGCCGCTTCCACGCGTGTCTCGTGTCATACCCGCTTCGTCGGTGCTCCTTCTGTTTATCCACTCCGTTTAGTGCGTCTTTTGTTTAGTTGTTATCCGCTCGTTGAGCGTGTTTTCTGTTTTCCTTTTTATTAATAAATTTGTTTTGTTTCACACAACCTCTGTTTCGGGTCTGCATCTCTGGGTCCTATTACAACCAGCTGTACAGCCCCTTAACATTAACTGTGAATCTTTTTAGTATTTTTTTCTTAATTTCTGCCCATGCCCGCCCGTAGCTCAGCCCCTGACTCAAATCTTGAGATTAACCTTTTTCATCATTGCAAATGCATCCCCACAAGCTAACTTTGACACCCTGGTTTGCCCTTTACTTAAACAACAACAAAAAACATTTGTTGATTTCTCTTGTAAAGTGCAACACTTGAGGTGTTATCAATGCTCCACGTGTGCTGCATTTTTGGGTCGTAAGACAAGTTAGTCTACAATTTTATGTTATTTTCTTTATTGCTGAAAGAAAGAAATTGCGTTTTTGTATTTATGAATTGCCTTGTGGGAGAGACCAAATGGTCTTAAAGCCATATATAAGCTGGAGGCTCCCCATCCCTGATTTTGAAGATGCCCCTTTCATACCCAGTTGTTATACTATTATCTCTTACCAGTTAACCCATTTACCTGTGGAATGTACCAAATTCAATTCAATTCAATTCAATTCAATTTTATTTGTATAGCGCCAAATCACAACAGAAGTTGTCTCAGGACACTTTCCATATAGGGCTGGTACAGACCAAGCTCTTTTATCTACAAAGAAACCAACAATTCCCCCATGAGCAAGCACTTGGCGACAGTGGCGAGGAAAAACTTCCTTTTAACAGGCAGAAACCTCGAGCAGAACCAGACTCTGGGTGGGCGGCCATCTGCCTCGACCGGTTGGGTGAGAGAGGAAGAGCAAGAGAGGGAGAGTGAGACAGACAGACAGATAGACAGACAGAAATACAGTCAGAGAGAGAGAGAGAGAGAGAGAGACAGAGACAGAGAGACAGACATGCAGTCACAGTAACAGTGACTGTGGATGTAATAACAGCAGTAGCAGTTGCAGTGGATGTCAGACAGGGCCAAGGCAGGAGATGCAGCTGAAATCCACAATCCAGATTCAGCCACTGTCCATGGGAACCTGCAAGACGACAAAGCACAGAGACTCCGGGGAAGGAGTTAAGTTAGTAACACGCCGTGGTAGGACATGATAGCGTGCAGATGGAGAGGGACAGAAGGACAGAGGAGCTCGGTGTATCTTTGGATGTCCCCCGACAGTCTAATCCTATAGCAGCATAACTAGGGGCTGGTCCAAGACAAGCCTGAGCCAGCCCTAACTATAAGCTTTATCAAAAAGGAAAGTTTTAAGCCTACTCTTAAATGTAGAGACAGTATCTGCCTCCCGGACAAAGACTGGAAGATGGTTCCACAGGAGAGGAGCTTGATAGCTAAATGCTCTGACTCCTGTTCTGCTTTTTGAGACTTTAGGAACCATAAGTAGACCTGCATTCTGGGAACGCAGTGTTCGAGTAGGGCAATAAGGTACTATGAGCTCTTTAAGATAAGAAGGTGCCTGGCCTTTTATGGCTTTGTAAGTAAGGAGGAGAATTTTAAACTCTATTCTAAACTTTACAGGGAGCCAGTGCAAAGTGGCGAGTATTGGAGAAATATGATCTCGCTTCCTGGTTTTTGTCAGAACACGTGCTGCAGCGTTCTGGAGCAACTGGAGAATATTCAGCAATGAATTTGGGCAGCCTGATAGTAAAGAATTGCAATAATCCAGCCTGGAAGTTACGAATGCATAGGAGAGTTGTTTTTTTTTTAGCAGTTCACAATTTCCCGGTCTTCTGTTGGCCTCATCCCAGCTTTTTTGAAACATTAAATATAGTGTATAGTGTTCTAATCCTCTCGGACATAAAGTCAGAGAGGTTTAGAAAGTTATTGTTTTATTTATATTTACACAGTGTTACAACTTTTCAGTCCAACATTGTATGTGTCTTTTACCAGTAGCTATAAATATCCAAAATGGTGCCACAAGAGTGGCAGCTAATTACAGGAGCTCCAACAGCTTTTCTTTGGCTTAGTGTGTTTTTATGCTTTGTGTGTGTGTGTGTGTGTGTGTGTGTGTGTGTGTGTGTGTGTGTGTGTGTGTGTGTGTGTGTGTGTGTGTGTTTTGTCACTTTGTACTCTTTTCTGGACTATTTAAAACCATATTGGGAGATCCATTCATCCACGGCTCCATTGTTTACACTTGGGAACAGCTGTTTACACTGTACTCCCATTGAAAACACCTGTGATCCCCGCAAGAATAAGAACAAGGAGAAGGGGATGCAGAGCTGGAGCGAAGTGCTGAGAGGAGAAAAGATGGTATAAACCATGCATACTGTCTGTTATTATGGGGAACATAAGATCTCTCATCAATAAGATGGAAGAATTAGAGGCACTGACCAGAATGCAGAGAAAGTACTGGGAGTGTAGCATGATGTGTTCATGATGTTATGGCTGAATGAAATCATGTTGGACTTGCATGTTACTTTAGACTGCTTTCAGCAGACAGGAGAGCAAAGGAGAGCAGTAACAGGAAGGATGGAGGTAGATTGTGTAACTCAGGGCACATCAGTGTAAAGGAGCAATGCTGCACAAGAGACATAGAGCTGTTAGCTGTTAGGATTGATCACAGCTGCAGACAATGCACCTGCAGGGCTTCCTCCTAATCTTCGGAGACTTCAATCATGCTTCCCTGTCTTCCACTCTCCACACCTTCACCAAGTATGTGAAATGTCACACCAGAGCCAAAAAAATCTTTGATTTAAGTCAGCTCAGGAGAGTTGGATCTGTCCTGGACCACCCTTTGGCCATCGTGAAGGAAATGGGTGAGAGGATGATGTTAGCCCAAGCTGACATCAATCATGGACAATCCATCACCCATCCATCATCCATCCATCACCCCCTGCATGAGACAGTCAAGGTTGAGGCAGATGGCTGCCCACCCAGAGCCTGGTTCTCCCTGAGGTTTCTGCCTGTTAAAAGGACATTTTTCCTTGCCACTGTTGCCAAGTGCTTGCTCATGAGGGAATTGTTTGGTCTCTGTAGATAAAGAGTATGGTTTGCTCCAGCTCTAGATCAAAAGTGTCCTGAGACAACTTTTGTGATTTGGCGCTATAAAAGTAAAATTGAATTGAATTGAATTGAATTGAATTGAATTGAATTGAATTGAATTGAATTGAATTGAATTGAATTGAATTGTGGGGGGCTTAAAGGGGACAGGAAACACTTTACAAAAGTTAAAAAACAATAATGCAAGGTTTTCCACATTTAAACATTACCAAATGCCTAACATTGTTAATAAGTTGTAAGAAAAGAAATTAACTCCCAAAGTTTATGTGGTCAAACAAGGGCGCAGCCATATTGTCTTGGCATAGACGTGACGTCACAAGGTTGGTTGGATCGAGGTCTTTCAATACTCCACTGGTGACAACACTGACAAAATGGAACCACAAAGAAGGAAGAACTGCAAGGGAGGTCATTTTTGTATTGCTCCAGGCTGTAGCAATGAATTCTACAGAGGAAAAAAACAAGGCAAGGCTGTACATTTTCATGTTTTGCCACTAAAGTGGCAATCGATTCTGCGTCGCTGGCTAGCTGCTCTCAAATGAGTCCCCCTCTCAGTCCCGCAGCTGGAGTTTGCAGCGAGCACTTTCTAAATGAAGACTACACTGATATTCTGTGATATAGTTATTACATAATAACTATAATGATAATTTCACTTAATTTTCTACAATAATAAACATCAAACAATCAATTCATATAATTAATAAAACACTCATTCAAGATTATAGATTACTTTATTTTTCCCATACACATAAAAACAACGGTTCAAAACTATTTTCAATCCATGTTAAATCTCTTGTGAAATTCGCAAATAGTCAGAGACCCACTCAGTCTGCGATTAGTGTACATTGCCTCATCACCTCAATCATCACATCATCGGCAGCCACAGGATCCACATTTCCGATCTGCCATCCACGTAGTTGATTCCACACCATTCCTTATTGTTGGAGGTGACAGGACGCTGCCAAGTACACAAATTAGCTAGTTCGCTAGCTAGTTAGTGTGTGGCATGTCATGAGTTCACTGTGGCATTACAGCTGCACGAGTAAGCCAATTAGCCAGTGAGCTGGTTGGCTAATGACACGCTAGCAGGTTTACAATTGTGGCACACAAGTAAGTTAGCATGATTAACCTGCAATTTGATGAGGACATTAGCCAGTGAATTATAATGCTGGCTAGGGCAGACTGTATTCTGGACATAATGATCTTTCGATCAGTCGAGTCTTTCCAGCTCAGCAACTAACATTACCATTTAATTACCTGTTGTTAATGGGGCGCACCATGGTCTTGGCACAGACATCCTTCAATAAAAGCATGGCGCATTTCCCTGCAGTTGCCACACCTGCACCACACTGTGTTGTGTACCCTCTCAGCGCCTGCAGAAACCATCAGCTGCTCCTCCTCCAAAACAACTCGTGGCTGTGTTTGAGGTGTTTGTCTCCTCAGTGGCTCGAAGGCATATGCCATCGGGTGTGATGGCATTGCTTCAAAATTCTACTCAATTTCGTCCTCTTCCATTCATTCTTTGTACTGCCAAGCTAGCTTCATATCCAACCTGATCCAACCAACCAACCTCGTGACGTAGCTGATGACACAAGAACAACATGGCGGTGCACTATTGCTGAAGCAGTTGATCAGCATGGACAAAAACCTCCTCACCTCTTTAAGCAGTTCCTTCAGGAACAGACTGTTGAATCCACTGTGAAAGAAGTAACGCTACTGTAGGTCCCTCATTTCAACAGGTGTCAGACTGTTCAACACCAGCATCATTTAATTTAATGTAGCACTGTGTTGATGTTGTTTCATGTCACAACATCACAAAACCCCCTTTTGTACTACTCCATTTTTCCATTACAATTGTACAAATATCTTGAGCAATATTTTTTTTTACTGTGCTTATATATATGTTTATTAATATTTTTATTTATGTGTTTGTATTCATATATTTCACTGTGTTATATATATTCTACCATGCAACAGTACAAAAACACTGCATTTTATTATCCATATCTTACTCATGTGCAATTAAAACATTTCCATTGAGAAACTGAGCGATCTTTCTCAAGTAACACTATTTTTATACTCTTTATGTATACAATTTATATAAATATAATTGATTTTATTTTGTATTCTCATTAATGATCAAGTTGTTCTTTTTCTACATCACCTTATTGTTGTTGCTGTCTGTAACAACTTAATTTCCCCAGCGTCAGATAAATAAAGTTTTATCGCATCTTGGCTTATCTCTTTCTATTCAAGTTAAATGACATTGTTATGAGTAGCAGCAATTAGTTAATTAGTTCATAAGAAGCTACTATACTCTTAAATGGAGGCCATATTTTTCATACTGTTCCTCAACCATCAGTGCCTTACCATGTCTTGCTACTGTCTCACGACTGTCAGTGGTGAGAATGTGTGTGTGTGTGTGTGTGTGTGTGTGTGTGTGTGTGTGTGTGTGTGTGTGTTTGTAGTTGTGGGTATCTATATGCACATACGGAGGGTGGGAGGGATGGTTTTTCTCTGGTTTTTCAGTTTTCCTTTATAAATGTTTTTAACTGTTGTAAAGCACTTTGTGTTGCATTTTATTATGTATGAAAAGTGCTATATAAATAATGTTTGATTTGACTGGATACAGTAATGACCCTGTGAGCAGGCCTCTCCCTCTAGGAGCCTGTGGGTGGGTTATCAGGGAGACGCACCTCACCCGGTCTGGCTAGAAAATATATAATCTGTTGGCAGCCAAGCAGTTGCTCTTTCCCCCCGGCTTCCATCCTGTTTGATTTTGTCGTTTTTTTGCCCTTTGTTTAGAGGAACCTTTGTGTATGCTACTTTATATGATTAGATTAGATTTTATTAGATCTTACTTTTATTGATCACTGCACACATGTTACAGGAGGAGGAAACTGCACACACGCCATGCATTTGTGAAATTATTTTCTCTGCTTTTGACCCATCCTGGTCCGTCATTCCTCCGCGGCAGACCAGGAGCGGTGGGCTGCCAGCCGCCAGCCAATGCCGTGCCCGCGCCCGGGGACCCATCTTCTTTTGTCACCGTTGGTGAGGCGGTCATCTTCTTGCGTGTTTTTAGTGGGGGTTATTTAAGGAGGAAACCCTGGGTCAACACAGGGAGAACATGCAAACTCCACACAGAAAGGCCCCTTTTTTCCTCGAGCAGCAAGCACCAAAGACATGGTGGAGGACACGCCACCAGCGCCCACAGCGGGATTCGAACCGGGGAACCTTCGAGCTGTGAGGCGACAGTGTTACCACTTGTTCCACCATGCTTTGTTTTGGAACTTATGTTGGTTCCAGGTTTGTGTGCAAGATGGAGTCATTTGAGTTTGCATTGTTTAGGTACAGACCTTGTTGGACTTGTGATGAGCTTTGGTCCTCATTCTGAGATCAACATTTACATGAAACTTTGGGCCAGGAGTTTTAAAATCATTTCCTGCTGACCACACTACAACATACTGCTACTTTTATAGTCAAGTCAAGTCAAGTCATTTAACTTGTATAGAACATTTAAACGCACAACAGTTGACCCAAAGTGCTTTACAGGTATCGCAGGTAAGACAAAACAATACACATGCCTTGAAAATACAAACTCCAATAATATAGTAAGGCGAAGATGGTATAAAATGAAATATAAAAGATTTACGAGGATAAAAAAGAGCATAACAAGAAGGTCGCTGGTTCAATCCCTGGGTCGGGCAGGGTCGGGCAAATTGTCCTTGCTCACAGGTGTGAATGTGAGCGTGAATGGTTGTTTGTCTGTATATGTTGCCCTGCAATCAGCTGGCGACCGATTCAGGGTGTACCCCGCCTCTCGCCCGTTGACAGCTGGGATAGGCTCCAGCCCCCCCGCAACCTCGGAAAGGGATAGTCGGGTATAGACAATGGATGGATGGATGGAAAAAGAGCATAAAATGAAATTACAAGGAATTAAAAACAAGAGAGTAAAAGTGTGTCTTCAGTGTAGCAGAACTGGCCTCTAACTGACCTTCTCTTACCCTCTCTGACTTCTCATGAGAAACAGAGTTGTAAACCAGTCTAACTGATTGAATTATAGACCATCTGGTTTGCTTATAAGGAGATGTGATTTCGGAGAGAGACAGGATGTCCGGTTCAGAGGACTCTCCGTGACACTCTTTCAGAAGGGAGAGGAGAAAGGTCAACGCCTTTGCCTCATGGGCTATCTTCTACCCAGGATGTCCCATGTCAATGCTAATTATTCCCCAATAGCCCCTAAGGGCTCAAGACAATTAAACTGTCTGGAGGGACAAATGCCATGCCTCATAGGAATCCACAAACCAAATGGGGCTGATGGGTTGTAAATTGGACATTCCTGAAGCAACTTGTGCTGTATGTTGTGTGCTTTTCTTACTACACCAGGATAACCAAATCTCCATGATAAACTTAACTTCTGATGTTTTCACCTTGCAGGACTCATTGTACGTATAATGTTGATGTTTTCCAGTTCCTCTAACTTGAAGAATGACAAAATTGCGATTTGAACTGTTTTATAAAATTTGTCTGAATTTCTACCATGGAACCATACTGCCATTTAGAGGTTCATAACAATACGCTTGACGTGATGCATTTATTGATAAGTAACCGTAATAGTGATAATCATTTTGGGCAAATATAGTCTGCCTCTCTTTACTTCTTTATTTTGTGTTAGTTATACCGTGAGTCATCATACATATTAGGATGAAATTGTTACCATGATTATCTTTAATGTTGTCATCCAATCATAGGAATTGCCTAATGCATGTTGTGAACAATGTTGAAATGTCATATGTGATTGACCATAGTGAGAAGCAGATGAGCCCCTCGTATGAATCATTAATTAATTCCAGCTCCAGGAGGCGAGATTACATTGCGCGTCACAAACCGTCCCACGTGTGACGGCCTGCCCATTAGACACACCCCTGGAGCGAGATTTAAATGTCTGGAGCCACAGCATGAATCCAGTGCGCGTTACTCAGTCTTGTCTTAAGTTATGTTACGTATGTTTTAGTTTTGTTTGTTACTTCTTAGTTGTCTTAGTCTTGTACAGTCGTTTTGCTCTATAAGTTTTCCCGTCTTCGAGCTACTCAAACACACACACACACACACAATAAATACACAAAGAGAAGGAAATAGCAGTTCATCTGACAGACTTAGCTAGCTATTTCTAGCTGTTTTCATTTTTATCATTCTAGACAACATTCTGATTTTCTCTCACTCTGCCAAAGAGCATGAGGTCCACGTCGGGCCGGTGCTCACACGCCTATTAGAAAACAGGCTGTTTGTTAAAACAGAGAAATGTGAATTTAATGTGCAGTCTGTGCAGTCCTTCCTTGGGTTTGTCATCGAGGAGGGAAGTCTTAAAGCTGTAAAAGTACTGGTTTCAAGGGAAAAAAAATTCCATTAAGGACAAACGCTTAAAAAACGCTTAAAGGCCTTAATGCTTAAAGGCCATAATGACTATAATGTTGTATTAAAATGTTATGTTAAAAAATGTGGGATGCACTTCATATATGTCCATTGAAAATGCTTGCATTTTAGTACAATGCAAATACATTAAAGAACCATATATGTGTACTACTGAGCATTAACATACATTTCATGGAGTGGGAGACTGATACTGTGGAAGATGATAACTAGTTGCCTAACTAGTACTGCAATAGTGCAAAAAGTCAAACTTCAGTGGCATGTTATCAATAACTTTTATTGGAAGGCAAATGTACATCTAAGCTTGGCTGCAGGATTCTGTGAGGGCAACAGATGTAACATATCAAAACTGGACAAAAACACTGGTGTACCTTGGGCAGGCTTAGTAACAATTACACTTGTATGGTTGTCCATACACAGTAGACATTAGTGCTGTCAAAATGAATGATTAATCCAAGTGATTAATAAAAAAAATAATAAGATAAAAAGAGAGAGAGAAGAGAGGGAGAAGAGAAAGAGAGAGAGAGATGCAGACACACACACAGAGAGAAGAGAGACAGAGGTGAGGACAATGGATATAAGATAACAAAACTGGACAAGAAAATTGGTGTACCCAGGGAAGGCTTAGAGCAAGGCTTGTATAGTTGTCTATATACAGTACAGCGCTGTGAAAATGAATGATTAATCCAAGTGATTAATAAAACAAAAACAGAAATAAAAAAACACGTAATAATCCTGATTGATACCTTCCTAATTGATACCTTTTGGGTAATCTACACCAGGATCAACATCAGTTAAGCACAGAACATGTAACAAAGAGTTACCAATAGGCTTTGTTCAGCGGCAAAAGCAGCTGGTTCTCAAAGTTCTTTGAGCCTATGCATGCTCTTCTTGGCCTGAAGATGAGCCCTGCAACACTAAACAGGTCTTTCACAGGCTGCTGAGGCAGGGAGTGCCGTATTAAGCTTAAGTGATAGCTGGCACACAGCTGGGAAGGACTTCAGTACCTCTACTGTGTCTCCTGGGCACCCCAGGTGCGCATCCATCTGCTGGGTCATTACAAGAGGGCTTGCCTTCTTCAAGGAAGAAAAGAAGTCCTCTTCCTCAAATGTTTGGGAGCCCTCGTTGACGTGATACATTGACAGTCCAAGTGGCTTCTTTTCTAGTCAAGGCCTGTGGAATAAAAAAAACAAGATCAGGATAATGTAAACTATATGACAGTATTCTAATTGTGTGTGTGTGTGTGTGTGTGTGTGTGTGTGTGTGTGTGTGTGTGTGTGTGTGTGATTGTATCATTGAATGTCATTTCAAAGTCATTTCACTGTCTCCATAAAAATTACACATATCGAGCAGAAGTTGAGAAGTGAGACACTTCGCGAGTTTGAGGATATTTTCGTCACTTGTCCAGCAGGTCATTTGGGAACTAGAATAGCTGCGGCTATCAGCCCTGGATCTGCAAGCATCTCTCTGAAGCGCTTTTCAAGGCCAGAAAGAAGTGCAGCAATCAAAGGCTCACAGAACTTGGAGGCAACGTGAAGGTGATGAAGCTTGGTCCTTAGTAGAGTTATGGTAGGAACCAACCATCCCATCTGCACACTGGTTTCTCCCTGAAGGACATCAAGTGCCTTGGCAACTGGGCTCATTGTCTTTGCATATTCTGCAAGAAATGCAAATTCCACTGGGGTAAACCTGTACAAAGAAGAAAAGAAAAACACAACATGGAACATTTAGTCTACTTGATGTAGCACCTTCAACTGGATAATTAAAAAGGAAACATTGTCACCTGAGACTTTTAGAAATGTAGTTGCGTTGCTACAAATCACATCTATAGTATAAATAGGGACTGCATGGGGACTGTTATCCAAATAACAAGCTGTGTGTGACAAAGGACATCAAAGTCATCCTCAATGAGAAGAAGAGGGCTTTCAGAGCTGGTAACAGGGAGGTGGTGAGAATGATAAAGAGGGAACTGAAGGTGAAAATCAAGGAGGCTAAGGAGAAATACAGGAGGAACTGGAGTGGAAACTCCAGGAGAACAACTTGAGAAAGGTCTGGAGTGGTATGAGGACCATCACTAACTTCAGGATGAACAGCAGAGGAGTTGAAGGCAGCGTTGACAGGGCCAATGAACTGAATCTGTTTTTAAATAGATTTGACACTTCAGGCCTGGCTCATCCCCCCTCTGACTCCTCTGTTGTCTGTCCTGGACGACCACCATCAACCCCTCCCCACTCCCCCTTCCTTCTCCTTCTCCTCCTTCTCACACCCCTCCTGTGTGAGCCCTCTTCACACCTCCTCAGACTGCCAGACTCACTTTACTCCCCAACCTAAAGACTTCACCCCTCCCCCAACTGTCACCTCCACAGTGTTCTTCACTGCTGACCAGGTGAGAAGACAGCTGATGAGACTCCACTAAAACAAGGCTCCAGGCCCTGATGTTGTCAGCCCCAGGGTGCTCAAAGCCTGTGCCCCCCAGCTGTGTGGAGTTCTGCACCATTTCTTCAACATGAGCCTAAGTCTCAAGAGGGTCCCCATGCTGTGGAAGATGTCGTGTCTTGTTCCTGTGCCAAAGACATCATGGCCCAGAGCCTCAAAGGACTACAGACCTGGAGCAGCTCTGGCCCATGGTCAAGCCACTCTTGGACCCCCATCAGTTCGCCTATCAGCCCCGACCTGGAGTTGAGGACGCCATCATCTACACTACAGACTTCAACTATTGCACAGAGACCTGCCACCTTCAGAAGTTTTCTGATGACTCTGTGATAGTTGGATGTATCAGTAAGGGTGACGAGGATGAATACAGGGCTGCTGTGGACAACTTTGTCACATGGTGTGAGCAGAACCATCTGCAACTAAATGTGGCAAAGACTAAGGAACAGGTAGTGGACCTGAGGAGATCCAAGGCACCGTTGACCCTGTTTCCATCCAGGGGGTTGGTGTGGACATTATGGAGGATTACAAGTACCTGGGGGTACATACTGACAAAAAACTGGACTGGGCAAAGAACACTGACGCTCTCTACAGGAAGGGCCAGAGTCATCTCTATTTTCTGAGGTGACTGAGGTCCTTCAACATCTGCTGGACTATGCTCAGGATTTTCAGTGAGTCTGTGGTGGCAAGTGCTATTCTCTATGCTGTTGCGTGCTGGGGCAGCAGGCTGAGGATGGCGGATGCCAACAGACTCAACAAACTGATCCACAAGGCCAGTGACATTGTGGGGATTTAGTGTGACTCTCTGAGGGTGGTGTCAGAGAGGAGGATGCTGACTAAGCTACGGATTATCTTGGACAATGTCTCACGCCCACTTCATGATGTGCTGGCCAGGCTCAGGAGTATGTTCAGTGAGAGACTCATCCCACCAAACTCAAGACTGAACGCCACAGGAAATCATTCCTGCCTGTGGCCATCAACTTGTACAACTCCTCCCTCTGAATGGCCCTTGGACTTTTCACTCATACCGATACATATTTGACCAATTCAACTTTGCACATCCTTTTGTATGTACTGTAGTTTGTCTGTCGGTTATATATATATATATATATATATTCCAATATAATTTTTTTGTTCTTTATATCTTTCCAATTCTATCCTTGTAAGGAGCACTGCAACAAAAACAATTTCCCCTCTGGGATCAAAAAAGGAATTCTGATTCTGCATATTGGCATAGCGTATACATTTGTTCTACAGTACTCAAAGTATAACACTGTAACTTAATCTATTGTTAATCACTTAATTAATCGCTTTCCTCATCTTCATCAAAATTATCATTTTAACATGCGAGAACTGCCGCGGGAGTTCTCGCATGTTATTGTGATAGCGGCGTATATTCCCCCCTCTGCTAATGCTGAGGCAGCCTGTGATGTTCTCCACTCTGTCACAAGCAGGCTGCAGACAGAGCACCCCCAGGCCCTCCTTCTTATCTCTGGGGACTTTAATCATGCATCTTCATCCACCACTGTACTCCACTCACCCAGTATGTTACATGTTGCACTAGAGACAATAAGATACTGGATTGTGTTATGCCAACACCAAGGAGGCATACACTTCATCATCCTTCCCTCAACTGAGAAGATCCGACCACAACCTGGTTCATCTCCTGCCTGTGTACAAACCTCTCGTGCACAGGCAACCAGCTGTGTCCCAAAGAGATGGTCCAATGAGGCTGACGAGGCTCTGAGGGACTGTTTCGAGACAACTGTGTGGGAGGAATTCTGTGATTCTCACGGAGGGGACGTTGAGGGTCTCACACTGCATTACGGACTATATTAACTTCTGTGTGGAAAACACCGTACCCACCAGGACTGTACAGTGTTTTTCCAAAAACAAACCGTGAATTAACCCTGAAATAAAGGCTCTCCATAAGGAGAAGAAAAGGGCCTTTAAGTCAGGAAATAAGGATGAGCTGAAGGCTGTGCAGAAGAAGCTGAGAAGGAAGATCCGTGAGGGGAAAAACACCTACAGAAAGAAGATGGAGTTTCAGCTGCAGGAGAAAAATGTCAGTGGAGTCTGGAGAGGCCTAAAAACCATCTCTGGCCACAAGGAACCTGACTCTCAAGCTGCAGGGGACCAAAAGTGGGTGAATGACCTGAACTTATTCTTCAACAGATTTGATCAGTGATCTGCCCCTCCCCCAGCCCAGTCCTCCATGCTGCTCACAGCCACCCCCCACTGCTCATCCCATCAACTCAACCCCCCCACCCACACCCTCCAGCACACAGCCCCCCTGCACCAACCTGTCCCTCACAACAACCCAGGTGAGAAACCAGCTCCGGAGGATCAAGGTGAGCAAGGCTGCAGGCCCAGACGGCATCAGCTCCAGGCTCCTCAAGTCCTGCGCAGATTAGCTGTGTGGGATTGTTGAATGCATGTTCAATCTGGCCTGAAGCTGGGGACAGTGCCACAGCTATGGAAAAAATCCTGCGTGGTACTGGTGCCTAAGACTTCGCACCCCAAGGACCTCAGCAGCCACAGGCCCACCTAATGAAGACCCTAGGGCAGCTGGTCCTTGTTCATCTCTGCCCCTTGGTGAGCTCATCACTAGATCCACTTCAGTTTGCCTACCAGTCTGGCATCGGGGTGGACGACGCCGTCATCTTTCTCCAACACCGAGCTCTCTCTCACCAGGAGAAACCTGGGAGTACTGTGAGAATCATGTTTTTTGATTTCTCCAGTGCTTTCAATACCATTCAGCCTGCACTTCTGAGGGACAAGCTGAAGCACACCGGGGTGAACCATCACATCACACACTGGATTCTGGACTATCTCACCAACCGCCCACAGTACGTGAGGACCCGGGACTGTGTGTCCAACACGGTCGTCTTCAGCACGGGGGCCCCGCAGGGAACGGTCCTGGCTCCATTCCTCTTCACCCTCTACACTGCAAACTTCTCATACAACACACCGACCTGTCACCTGGAGAAGTTGTGTAATTGTTGGCCTCATCACAGATGGAGATGACAGAGAGTACAGAGAACTGACGCAGGACTTTGTGGACTGGTGCCAGTGGAACTGTCTCCAGATCAACGCAGGGAAAACCAAAGAACTGGTGGTGGATTTCCGCAGACGACCACTCTGCCCCCTGACACCAGTGAACATCCAGGGAACGGACATTGAGATGGTGACATCTTATAAGTACCTGGGTGTTCACCTGAACAATAAACTGGACTGGACTCACAACACAACCACACTTTACAAGAAAGGCCAGAGCAGACTTTATCTGCTCAGGAGACTGAGGTCATTTGGAGTGCAGGGGGCACTCCTGAAGACCTTTTATGACACTGTGGTGGCATCAGCCATCTTTTCTGGAGTGGTCTGCTGGGGGAGCAGCATCTCGACAGCTGACAGGAAGAGACTTGACAAACTGATCAAGAAGACCAGCTCTGTCCTGGGATGCCCCCTTGACTCAGTGGAGGTGGTAGGAGAGAGGAAGATGATGGCTAAGCTGTCATCCATGATTGAGAATGACTCCCACCCCCCGCAGGACACTTTAACAGCACTGGAGAGCTCCTTCAGCAAGAGACTGCTTGACCCAAAGTGTGTGAAAGAACGCTATCGCAGGTCCTTCCTTCCTGCAGCAGTCAGACTTCATAACCAGCAGTGCTCCCAGTAGACCACACACTCACAAGACTTTCAATATGATTGCACTATAATACATATTAACTGCGTTCACTCATACTGTGAAAATATTTGTATTTTAACGTGCAATATATCAATTCTTATGTGCAATATAGGAAACTACTCACTATCAATACTCCAGTCAGGAGTACTATCATTCAATGTGATATATCAGTACTGATGGTTCATATTCATATCAATGTGCAATATTAGTATTGTTTGCTCATATTTCATTACTCCTTGTTTATATTGTTTGGTTGATATTTAATGTCCTTTTACTGATGCCCTCTATGTTTGCTATCCACTTTTGCTGCTGTAATACCTGAAATTCCTCCACTGTGGGACTAATAAAGGTATCTTGTCTTATCTTATCTTACTTTATCCACACTTGCCTGGGACACTCTTTGAGTCTCCCACAGTTTCATTTGTTTGGAAGGTGGGTCCAAAGAACCTTCAGTGGATGACTTCCTTTTGATGGCTGATGAAGTAAGTTGCGTGTACCTCTCTAGATGAGTGGGGTGTTTCTTCTGTGGAGAAAATGAATGTACAGGCACAATTGAGATATTATTATCTAGGACTTCTGCTGCTTGATGAAATTGCAACAATGAATGATAACCTAGCTACTGCTAGCAAGCAAACCATGGCATGTCTTGGCATCTACCTAGCCAAAGCAAACATGGCAAATTTACGTTACTAAGTTACTACAATATTTTGTCAATAATCCACTCATGGGAAACCAGGAACTACTGGCCGTTAAACTCGTGCTGGAGGAGTGGTAACACTGGCTGGAGGGGAGAGAACAACCATTCATTGTCTGGACTGATCATAAGAATCTGGTGTACATCAAAACCGCCAAGAGACTGAACTCCTGTCAAGCCAGGTGGGCCATGTTCGGTCATTTTAACTTCACTCTCACCTATAGGCTGGGTTCCCGGAACACCAAACCCGATGCCCTCTCACGCCAGTTCTCCCCGTCCAAACCTGAGACCACCCCAATACCATCCTGCCTGATGATTGGGTATATTGAGTGCGTGGTCTGGGAAGCCCAACACCAGCATCCAGACCCAGGTAACAGCCCAGATAATAAACTGTTCCTCTTCAGTCTGCTCACAGGTTCACTGGTCACATGCCTCTTGCCTTGCCTGCCTTCCCGAGCCAACCGCACCATCTCCCTGCTCCATTAACACTTCCGGTGGCCGTCTCTTGAGGCAGACACCCAGGAGTACGTTGCTGCCTGCACCAATTGCGCAGGGAGCAAAGCCTCCCACCAGGCACCAGCTGGGCTCCTCCATCCCCTGCCAGTCCCAGGGAGACCCTTGTCCCACATTGCAGTGGACTTCGTCACCGGACTGCCCCCTTCCAAGGGTAACACTGTCATACAAACTGCTGTGGACTGCTTCTGTGTTTGAAACCGGATTGGCTAAGATCATGCAGGTTGTTCGCAGAAAGGAATTCAGAGACTTGATTAAAGACCATGCTTCTTGTGTATTATGTACATTTATTATCTGTCACTAATACCTACAATATATCATGTACATTAATATATCATATCTGTATATAATATGCTATCTTGTAAAGAATTGTCAGTTGTCTCACTTCAAAGAAATGGCAAATTTGTGCTTTAATTCAAAATAGTAACATGAAGCAAAAGCTCAGAACAGAGACCACTACAACACAAAGGAGAGGGAAGCATGGAAGTCTACGGACTAAGCTACGACTAACCCTGCACCGGCGACTGGTACCTACGACTTCGGATCACATCACAGAAGATGTTTATGGGATACAACGTCATGATTTTCACTGAAATGTGGCTTAACAACACTATCTCAGACGTGATAGAGCTGCAGAGCTTCAGAGTGAACGGCAGTACACCTCGGTAAGATCAGGGATGGGGGACTGTGTATCTACACGAACAAAACTTGGTGTACAGACTCTGTTATCACTGGGAGCCACTGTTCTGCTAATATGGAGTATCTCTGATGATCAAGTGCAGGCCTTTTTATCTGTCACATCCACTGTGATAACTGCAGCTGTGATAACTGCAGCTTATTACCCCCCCCCCCCCCCCCCCCATGCTAATGCTGAACTAGCAATGAAAGAACTGTATGCTTCTATCCACAAACATCAAACTACACACCCTGATGGAGCCTTTATTGTTGTTGGACACTTCAACCACTCCAACCTGAGGACCGTTCTCCCCAGATTTCAGCAGAATGTCTCCTGCCCCACCAGAGGAGACAAAACCCTGCATCATGTTTATACAAACATTCCTGAGGTTTACAAAACCTTCCCCACCTGTGACAGTCTGATCATCTCTCATTGTTCCTACTCCCCAAGTACACACACTCATCAGACGTGTGAAGCTGTTGGTGAGAACTGCTGAAGTATGGCCAGAGGGAGTGGGCGCCACACTCAAGCACCAGGTCAACACACAGACTGGAGTATGTTCGCCACCCAGGCCATGCTGGACTCAGGATCCATTGACATGGATTCATATGCCTCGTCCGTTCTGGATTACATTTACACATGTGTTGACAATGTCACCACCCACAAACAGATAAGAACTTTCCCCAACCAGAAGCCTTGGATGAACAGCAAGGTCCACCTCTTACTAAGGTTTGGCAAGGCAGTGGCCTACAGCTTACCCAGAACTAACCTGAAGAGGGACATCAGGGAAGCTAAACACGTTCACAAGCTACAGATTGAGGAGCACTTTCACAACTTACGACATGTGTTCTGTACTCAGCTGTGGTGGATCTAGGATTTTTCTAAGTAAGGGGCCATCAAGGGGCCACATTTCTCACAGAACGGCCAAGTATTTGTCCAACACGCATGCAGTCACATTTATGATAAAGCACACCCAGTCACACTTTTTTCATTTAATTAAAAAAGTGAGACAGTAAAACTCATTTTCAATTTCACATTTGAGGATGTGAGCAACTTCAAAGGAAATAAAATAGTATTCAGAAACATGTTTCACAATTTAGTATTCAAAAACATGCACTTTTTTTTAATCTTACATTGGACAAGTATAACCTGTTCTTACTTTTTTAAATCAGAGAAATCACCAACACTGTCAGTTTGAGAACATGTCTCACACACAGTACCATGTGAGCGACTTAAGGTAGAGGCAAGATACAGATGGAGCGGCCTCGAAATTCCTCTAATTTCATGCTGGGGCCCTGGCGGGTCCGTGACCGGTCCCTGCTCTGCAGTAGGCGGGTTCGTGACTGTAATGAGATCCCCCGCGATGACGTCATCGTCTCGGGGCCAACTCGTAACGCCCCTAAGCTCCATTTGCGGAAACTACCTGCACTCGCTCGATCAGTCCACCAGGAGGAGCAGTCATTATTACCGTGTCAGCTTTGCTGAGTCGTTCATTAGATCTGCACATAGCCTCCACTGCTGTAAGAAAAACTGCTTGTCTAGTAGAGCACCCTGTGCAGTTTTTTAAATATAATTATGCTTAATCATCCACATTATTGTAGTGCTCGTTCACAAACTTCTTGGATCTGCTCATCTGCCCATCCTGCCTTTTCCTCCACATCTCTCTCCACCTTTGGAGAGGCTCCCAGTGCATCTCCGCGTGCCGAGTGATTTGTGCCCAGAAAATTAATCATGAATAACAAAAGTTGTGCGTCGCGTTTTTCTAGGATTCTGAACTGCTAAACAGTTAAATGTTTAATACTCTGCCTGATTCGCGGAGCCACTTTCAGTTGGTGGGTTTCCTGTTTGTAGCGCATTTTAGATTTGCGGGTCGCTATTTCATGCGGCGACCAGCAATACGCAGTTTCTGTATGTGTGTGTACTGTATATTACTGGACAGAAATCATTTACAGTGCGCTGAAGAGGGAGGGACGGGAGGATGAAATGCCAATTTCAGCCTGTGATCTGTTAATGTCTGACTGAACAGCCTCATGGAAGTGATATTTTACAGTTCTACATATTTTAATCTAACGAAATTCGTTAAAACAAGTCACTTGGTGCTTTCAAAGCCATGTCATTGAGCTGAAAGGTTCCAGATTTCGTTCGCCTTCACAGGCGGCTGCGGAGCGCAGCAGACGGCTCGCACTGCGCACTGCGATGTTCAACATCATAGGCTTAATATACTGTAGTTAATTATCACAGATCTTTTTCATCGCTCTGTCTGTGTGACTGTCTGTGTCCTCCTCTCTGTGTCTCTGTCTCTTTTTTCAGACTGTTCACGCGATGAATATAAACAGTAACTATTAAAAAAAAAGTTATAGTCGCGGGTAAATATGGTACTCAGAAGCGCACCAAGAATGCATTTTTTTTTACGTCAGGCTTTGTGGACGCATGTTTGATATTAATATTGTGCCGCTGCACCTCAAATAAATGTTTTTTTTGGGAAACGGAAATGTTCAACATGACTTCATCATGTTAGACCAGGCAGACAGGTCCTTACTACAACATCAACTCTCCCTCCGCAGCCAGCGAGCCTCATCCCCCACACGGACACCTACATTCAATCATGAATAATCCTAATGGGCCAATCAGACCAATGAAAAAAAACTATGTTGTGGGGCATAAAGGGCCAATGGGCCGATGTAGATGGGCCAATCTACTTGTTTTTATTGGCCAATCAGCTCACACACACACACACATGAAAACGGCCAAGAAACAGTGAAATCAGTATCATGACTATTTCTCAGATGATGATTTCTGTATCTATCTAATCCGTGGCATGCAATATTTCACCCCGATTTTAGACAAAGTATAAATCCAATTGTTTCATTGTTTCAGCTGTCGTGGCCAAATCTCTTGTTAACTTATTAAGCTCTTCCGCACAGTGTGACATCTATTTTAATTATTAGAGAGCTGCTCTAATGGCCACTGATAGACTGTCCATCCTATTCTATAAACTGTTGGTGGTTTGTGAACTTCACTGCATTTGTGCATTTGAAGCGATTAACTGCCGGCACATTTCAGAGCTGAGTAAACCTGTAGTTTCACTGACACATCACGCATCATCACCACGGGCATCATGATGTTCTCCTGTCTGTCACTCTGTCAGGCATGTGTAGTGTCGAGCCGGCCGCGTTGTTGGCTGAAAAGCCATTATTTGCATTACAGTGTATCCTTTGTTCTAACTCAATGGATGGTCGCCAGCTAAACAGGCTCCCAGCCCCCACTGTCCCACAGACTCACTATGGCCAGTAAAATAGGTGGAGGGCTGAGGGGAGCGCGTACCTCCAGTAATTAAAAATCAATTTGTGCCACAGATATTAATACTGTGTCGCTGGCTACTTTATAGACTTCACTAAATGTTTCCATTACACTTAATTACATTTATGGATAAGCCAACTTTCCCACCTCCCTCATGCATCAAAATGTATATTATCAGTCCGACCAGGAAATCTTGCGATCGCAGCAAGATTAGCGCATATCCAACCAATACTAATATGACTGTCTACTGGCCGCTTCCTGGTCTATTTTTGCATAGAGCCGCGCGCCTGTTACTACCATAGGCGAGCCCTGGAATCTCCAGATGACGCGCTCTGCTCCTGCAGCTCTGTCTCTGTTCCAGCGCATGTAAAGTAAAATTAGATCAATCATTTGTCAATCATTCATCAAATCATTTTTGTTGATAATTATCAAAAGCAAACTCTATGTAAACAGATGGAGCCTGTTTATTCTTGGAGTCACAGGCTGTTTTGTAAAGCTACATCACTTTTATGACTCAGGAATGATTTTGTAACTTTTTTTTCGAAGAAGATAACATGCAGCAAAGGGCTGAAAGACGGAATCGAACCCATAGCCGCTGCAGAAAGCTTCATACATGGGGCGGACGCTCTACCAACTACGCCAAATCTCCACCACATAATTTTGTAACTTTGAGCTGATGCTTCATATTCTGAATCTTTTCGACTGTTTCTGTAATGTGAAGTATGGTTATTATCATATAGGAAGTGATTATATACAACTTTTTTACATGAGTTTGTTTTTTTTGATCGCAACAATCACAAAAACATTCATACAGTATATTGTAAGAGAAAAACTTAGGAATTTTCTGTTTGCAAATCGAAAATATGCATTAAAACAGGCTGATGGAAACACACATTTAAGACTTTTTTAAGACTTTGTGCGAGAAATATTTCTCTAAGTTGATCTAAATAATCAACGTAAAATAGTTGAGTAACTGTGACTGCCTAACTACAAATAAGCCTACTAAAGCAGATGAATGTAGTGGAGTAAAAATCTTTGCCCTTGAGATGTGTTCCTTTGAGGGATACGCCATCTCCTGGTGACACCCTGCAATTGAATGAAGAGGCGTGTTTATAGTGGATTCTGGGCACACCCCCAAGAGGAGGGGGGGACTGGTAGCTGGCTGGCAGCCGGCTGGGAGCTGGATGGCCTCTGGCCTGGAGGGGAATTTCGAGGCCGCTCCATCTGTACAGACAATGCTGCTCTAAACTGACTATACAAGGCTCATCTCAAAAAAGCATAATTCTGCAGTTTTTATGACGGGAACTGAAATGTCTCACAAATTCAGTCATATCTAAAGACTTTGCACGTTGGGACTCAAAGCTCAGGACCCCAAGGTGATTCAAACGACTATCTGCCATTGTTCTAAGTTTATTATTAATTAAACTTAGGACTGAAAAGCTCCGCTCACATGAGGCAGTGCTCATGGGTAACAATGCCAATCCTTCCTACGATATGATTCTCTGTGTCGTCTCCAGCCCGCCTGTTGTATCGTAGTCACAGATGATTGTTGTTGCGTTCATTCAGTTGATAGTCTTCTTCTGTCAGCTTTATTGATGGTGGATCTGCCTATTTGACGCACTAATTCAATTCAATTCAATGCAATTCAATTCAATTCAATTCAATTCAATTCAATTCAATTTTATTTGTATAGCGCCAAATCACAACAGAAGTTGTCTCAGGACACTTTCCATATAGAGCTGGTACAGACCAAGCTCTTTTATCTACAAAGAAACCAACAATTCCCCCATGAGCAAGCACTTGGCGACAGTGGCGAGGAAAAACTTCCTTTTAACAGGCAGAAACCTCGAGCAGAACCAGACTCTGGGTGGGCGGCCATCTGCCTCGACCGGTTGGGTGAGAGAGGAAGAGCAAGAGAGAGAGAGTGAGACAGACAGACAGACAGACAGACAGACAGACAGACAGACAGACAGACAGAAAGAAAAGCAGTCAGAGAGAGAGAGAGAGAGAGAGAGAGAGAGAGAGACAGAGACAGAGAGACAGACATGCAGTCACAGTAACAGTGACAGTGGATGTAATAACAGCAGTAGCAGTTGCAGTGGATGTCAGGCAGGGCCAAGGCAGGAGACGCAGCTGAAATCCACAATCCAGATTCAGCCACTGTCCATGGGAACCTGCAAGACGACAAAGCACAGAGACTCCGGGGAAGGAGCTACTGCCTAATAGCTCGACAGAGGATGCCCTGTCCACGGCACTGCACTCCACCCTGACACACCTGGACAACAACAACACCTACGCGAGGATGCTGTTCATCAACTTCAGCTCAGCATTCAACACAGTTATTCCCTCCAAGCTGGTCAACAAACTCAGTGACCTCAGCATCAGCACCTCCCTCTGCAACTGGACCCAGTACTTCCTGATCAACAGACCCTTAGTCTGTTAGGTTAGGTTAGACAACCACACCTCTGTCACCCTGACCCTGAACCCCGGTGTCCCACAGAGCTGTGTGTTGAGCCCTCTCCTCTACTCCCTCTTCATCCACGACTGCGTGCCAGTCCATGGCTCCAGCTCCATCATCATGTTCACAAAAGTCGCCATGGTGATTGGCCTGATCAACAACAACAACGAATCAGCCTACAGGGATGAGGTTCAACAGCTGGTGATTTGGTGCTCTGACAACAACCTGACCCTCAACACCGAGAAGACCAAGGAGCTCATTGTGGACTAAATTCCTGGGCGTCCACATTTCTTAGGACCTCTCCTGGACCCTCAACTCCTCCACCTTGGTAAAGAAGATTCAACAGCGATCGCACAGTTACTACCTGTTGCACATATCGCTTGTTTACATACCACATTGCACATGTTTTATGGTTTCATAGAAATTACTTGTGGCACGGTGGAGCAGCAGGTAGTGTGCATGCCTCACAGCAAGCAGGTCGCCGTTCGATCCCCAGGTCGGGCAGGACCTTTCTGTGTGAAGTTTGTACATTCTTCCCGTGCATGTGTGGGTTCTCTCCGGGCATTCAATTCAATTCAATTCAATTCAATTTTATTTGTATAGCGCCAAATCACAACAGAAGTTGTCTCAGGACACTTTCCATATAGAGCTGGTACAGACCAAGCTCTTTTATCTACAAAGAAACCAACAATTCCCCCATGAGCAAGCACTTGGCGACAGTGGCGAGGAAAAACTTCCTTTTAACAGGCAGAAACCTCGAGCAGAACCAGACTCTGGGTGGGCGGCCATCTGCCTCGACCGGTTGGGTGAGAGAGGAAGAGCAAGAGAGAGAGAGTGAGACAGACAGACAGACAGACAGACAGACAGACAGACAGACAGACAGACAGACAGACAGACAGAAAGAAAAGCAGTCAGAGAGAGAGAGAGAGAGAGAGACAGAGACAGAGAGACAGACATGCAGTCACAGTAACAGTGACAGTGGATGTAATAACAGCAGTAGCAGTTGCAGTGGATGTCAGGCAGGGCCAAGGCAGGAGACGCAGCTGAAATCCACAATCCAGATTCAGCCACTGTCCATGGGAACCTGCAAGACAACAAAGCACAGAGACTCCGGGGAAGGAGCTAAGTTAGTAACACGCCGTGGTAGGACATGAGAGCGTGCGGATGGAGAGGGACAGAAGGACGGAGGAGCTCGGTGTATCTTTGGATGTCCCCCAACAGTCTAATCCTATAGCAGCATAACTAGGGGCTGGTCCAGGACAAGCCTGAGCCAGCCCTAACTATAAGCTTTATCAAAAAGGAAAGTTTTAAGCCTACTCTTAAATGTAGAGACAGTGTCTGCCTCCCGGACAAAGACTGGAAGATGGTTCCACAGGAGAGGAGCTTGATAGCTAAATGCTCTGACTCCTGTTCTGCTTTTTGAGACTTTAGGAACCATAAGTAGACCTGCATTCTGGGAACGCAGTGTTCGAGTAGGGCAATAAGGTACTATGAGCTCTTTAAGATAAGAAGGTGCCTGGCCACTTATGGCTTTGTAAGTAAGGAGGAGAATTTTAAACTCTATTCTAAACTTTACAGGGAGCCAGTGCAAAGTGGCGAGTATTGGAGAAATATGATCTCGCTTCCTGGTTTTTGTCAGAACACGTGCTGCAGCGTTCTGGAGCAACTGGAGAATATTCAGCAGCGAATTTGGGCAGCCTGATAGTAAAGAATTGCAATAATCCAGCCTGGAAGTTACGAATGCATGGACTAGTTTTTCTGCATCATTTTGAGACAAAATATGCCTGATTTTTGCGATATTACGTAGGTGAAAAAAGGCAGTCCTTGAAATTTGTTTTACATGGGAGTGAAAGGACATGTCTTGGTCAAAGATAACTCCCAGATTCTTTACAGTGGTGCTGGAGGCCAGCGCAATGCCATCCATAACTGCTATGTCATCAGAAAGTGACCTTCTAAGATGTTTAGGGCCTACTACTATAACTTCAGTTTTGTCCGAGTTTAGCATCAGAAAAATGCAGGTCATCCAGGTCTTTATGTCATGAAGACATGCTTGTAGTCTAGTTAACTGACTGGTTTCTTCCGGTTTCATTGATAAATATAGCTGGGTATCATCTGCATAGCAATGAAAATTTATTGAGTGCTTCCTGATAATCTTACCTAAAGGAAGCATATATAAGGTGAATAGAATTGGTCCAAGCACAGAACCCTGCGGAACTCCATAGCTGACTTTAGTGAGCACAGAGGAGTCGTCATTAACGCGTACAAACTGAGAGCGATCTGACAAGTAGGATTTAAACCAGCTTAGCGCAGTTCCCTTAATGCCAATGAAATGTTCCAGTGTCTGCAATAGGATGCCATGGTCAATGGTGTCAAATGCAGCACTAAGATCCAGTAAGACTAGTACAGAGACAAATCCTTTATCAGATGCAATTAGAAGGTCATTTGTAACTTTAACCAGTGCTGTCTCTGTGCTATGATGCACTCTAAATCCTGACTGGAAATCCTCGAATAAACTATTATTGTTTAGAAAGTCGCACAGCTGATTGGCAACTGCTTTCTCAAGAGTTTTTGAGAGAAAGGGAAGGTTGGATATCGGTCTATAGTTGGCTAAAACCCCTGGATCAAGAGTAGGCTTTTTCAGTAGCGGTTTTATCACAGCTACTTTAAAGGACTGTGGTACGTAGCCTGTTGATAAAGAGAGATTGATCATGTCTAAAACTGAAGAGTCAATTAGAGGTAATACTTCTTTAAACAGCTTAGTCGGGATAGGATCTAAAATACAGGTAGATGATTTTGATGATGAAATTATTGAAATTAGTTGGTGAAGGTCAACAGGAGTAAAACAGTCTAAAACTGCGACAGACTGAGTAACAGTTTCTACGATTTCTGCGTTTGAAGACAAAACAGTACCTGTTAACGGCAGGAGTCGATGAATTCTGTCTCTAATAGTTAGAATTTTATCATTAAAGAAGCTCATGAAGTCATTACTGTTCAGAGCTAAAGGAATACATGGTTCACAAGAATTATGGCTCTCTGTCAGCCTGGCTACAGTGCTGAAGAGAAACCTGGGATTGTTCTTATTTTCCTCTATTAGTGCAGAGTAATAGGCTGCCCTGGCACTGCGGAGGGCTTTCCTGTATATTTTAAGACTGTCTTGCCAGGCGGACCGAAATTCTTCCAATTTGGTAGAACGCCATTTCCTTTCTATTTTCCGTGAAGTTTGCTTTAATTTGCGGGTTTGAGGAGTATACCATGGAGCTAACCTCCTATGTTTAATTTTCTTCTTTTTTAGGGGAGCAACAGAGTCAAGTGTCATACGCAACGATCCTGTAGCACTATCAACCAGGAAGTCAATCTGGGAGGGACTAACGTTAGCATAAGACTCCTCTGTTGTATTGAGACATGCCATTGAATTAAATACTGATGGGATCATATCCTTAAATTTAGCTACAGCACTATCAGATAGGAGTCTGGTATAAGAATTTTTGCCTACTGGCTGGTAGTCTGGTAATATGAATTCGAAAGTTATTAAATGATGGTCTGATAAAAGAGGATTCTGTGAGGAGACTATTAAGTCTTCGATTTCAATGCCATATGTCAGAACAAGGTCGAGGGTGTGGTTAAAACAGTGAGTCGGTTCATGTACATTCTGGCGGAAGCCAACTGAGTCTAATACTGAGATAAACGCAGTGCTAAGGCTGTCATTATCAACGTCGACATGTACATTAAAGTCACCTACAATAATTACTTTATCTGCTTCAAGAACTAAGCTTGATAGAAACTCCGAGAACTCAGCTATAAATTCGGAGTAAGGACCAGGAGAGCGGTATACTACAACAAATAAAAGTGGCTGCACTGTTTTCCATTTCTCATGAGAAAGAGTGAGAACAAGGCTTTCAAATGACTTGTAGTCGAGTTTAGGTTTAGGGTTGATCAAAAGGCTTGAGTCAAAAATGGCTGCAACTCCACCTCCTCTGCCGCTGCCTCGAGGAATGTGAGTATTAATATGGCTCGGAGGAGTAGCTTCATTTAGGCTCACATACTCTTCAGGACACAGCCAGGTTTCAGTCAGACAAAATAAATCAACATTATGGTCTGATATTAACTCATTTACTAGAACAGCTTTAGAGGACAAAGATCTGATGTTAAGGAGTCCACATTTAATTCTCCTATCTTGTTGTACTATTGCAGAGGTTGTTCTAATTTTAATTAGATTCTTATGTTTAACTCCTCTTCTCTGTACTTTTGGTTTACTTAGTTTACGTGGTCGGGGGGCAGACACAGTCTCTATGGAGTGTTGGGTGGGTAACTGCTCTAATGGAGGCGCAGAGAAGCGTGTAGGACTGCAGCTCTGCCTCCTGGTCTCAACTCTGAGTTGTCAGGGGTTAGGTTCATAAATAAAATCGGTCAGATTTCTAGAGATGAGAGCTGCTCCCTCCAAAGTGGGATGGATGCCGTCTCTCCTAATCAGACCAGGTCTTCCCCAGAAAGTCTGCCAATTATCAATGAAGCCCACACCGTTTGCTGGACACCACCTCGACAGCCAGCGATTGAACGATGACATGCGGCTAAACATATCATCACTGGTCAGATTTGGCAGGGGTCCAGAGAAAACTACGGAGTCCGACATCGTTTTAGCATATGACACACCGATTCCACATTAATTTTAGTGACCTCCGATTGGCGTAACCGGGTGTCATTACCGCCGACGTGAATAACAATCTTACGGTATTTACGCTTATCCTTAGCCAGCAGTTTCAAATTTGATTCGACGTCGCCCGCTCTGGCCCCCGGCAGGCATTTGACTATGGTCGCTGGTGTCGCTAACTTCACATTTCTCAAAATGGAGCTGCCAATAATCAGAGTTGGTTTCTCAGTGGGTGTGTCGCCGAGTGGGGAGAACCTGTTAGAAACATGAAGCGGTTGGTGGTGACCCGTGGGCTTCAGCTTAGGACTATGCTTCCTTCGAACAGTCACCCAGCCTCCCTGGTTTCCCGGCTGCTCGGGAGCTGTCGAGGGACGGCTAGCCGGAGCTGCACTTGGTCGGTCCGCACCGACTACGGGGGCCTGGCTAACTATAGCTAATGGTTTGGTTTCCATGGTGCGGAGCCGAGCTTCCAATTCACTAAGCCTCGCCTCCAACTCACCAAATAAACTACATTTATTACACGTACCAGTATCACTAAAGGAGGCAGAGGAGTAGCTAAACATGTGACACACCAAGCAGGAGAGAGCTGGAGAGGGACAGAGAGAAGCCATCGCTAGCTGCTAGGCTAAGTTGGTATAGCTAGCAGAGCAGACAAGCGCGTAGACAAATAAAATTGACGGTCGCTAAATAAACAGACTTATGGGTGCTTGAGCAGAACTAATGTTACTCTAGAGTGCGGATAAAAGGCCGCTGTAACAAAACACAGAGCAAATTACACTCAGAGGAACAAGAGCGACAAACGCACACTACTCGTAAGGCAGCAACCAGAAACAGGAAGTGAGACGATACGCTTACCTCAGCACGTCCCGGCTTCCTCCAACAAAAACATGCTCATTAGGTTAATTGGTGACTCTAAAATTGTCCTTAGATGTGAGTGTGAGTGTGAATGGTTGTATGTCTATATATGTTGCCCTGCAATTGGCTGGCGACCGGTTCAGGGTGTACCCCGCCTCTCACCCGTTGACAGCTGGGATAGGCTCCAGCCCCCTGCAACCCCGGGGAGGGATAGTCGGGTATAGACAATGGATGGATGGATAGAAATTACTTGCACTACCTGCACCTACCTCATACTGTTTATAGCCCATGCTACTTGCACTACTTGCATGTATTTATATTTTTGGATATTATGACTGGGCTGCACGGTGGTGCAGCAGGTAGTGCGCGTGCCTCACAGCAAGAAGGTTGTCGGTTCGATCCCCGGGTCAGGCGGGGCCTTTCTGTGTGAAGTTTGCATGTTCTTCCCGTGCATGCGTGGGTTCTCTCCGGGTACTCCGGCTTCCTCCCACAGACCAAAAACATGCTCATTAGGTTAATTGATGACTCTAAAATTGTCCGTAGGTGTGAGTGTGAGTGTGAATGTTTGTTTGTCATTGCATGTGGCCCTGCAATCGGCTGGCGACCGGTTCAGGGTGTACCCCGCCTCCCGCCCATTGTAGCTGGGATTGGCTCCAGCCCCCCGCAACCCCGAAAGGGATAGGCGGTATAGATAATGGATGGATGGATATTATGACTATTTGCACTTCTGGTTAGGTGCTAAACTGTATTTGGTTAAACTGTATTTGGTTGTCTCTGTGTTGCACTCTGACGATGACAATAAAGTTGAAGTAGTAGTCAAGTAGTCATTATAGAGGCCAGGCCTTCTCAGAGTCCACATTCCAACCAAACAGTAAATCAATTCGGACTCCCAGATTGCCAAATGGTGAACCACGGGTCAAATCCAGCCCACAACATTCCCAGATTATTTATTAATTCAGAAAATGCAAGCATTTATTGTTACTCACCAGTGGAAATAGACCATTCCATCCTGAGGTTGATCAGCTTGCCAACCCCTGGCAAGAAGACAAAAAGTCCATAATTCATACAGTTGCACTCAAAATTATTCAACCCCCCATTGCATATTAGGCTTATTGGCAAAATGCACAAATTTTCAGCTGTTTGCAATAACCAAAGTAGACAAGAACAGTTGAAATAGTTTCATAAAACTAATATTATCATGGTTTTTATCCAAATTCAACAGAAAATGCTACTTTTAATCACTAATGCAGTTTCAAAATTATTCAACCCCCTGTCTAATGCATGCCTGATGCAACTAATCAGAATTACCCAACCCCCTGTTTCAAGCACACTTAGTGCAACTAATCAAGGGCTTCATTAGTTCAGGCATGCATTTTCTCTTCGCTCACCGCCAGGTAGGGCGCAGAGGCACTGAGCAGAGGCGACAGAGCTCAGGTATACATCATCAACAAGTGCGAGCGATTCACGGTTGCTAGGCGATGCAAGTACTTCCTTTCACTCCGGAAAGCTAATCGTTGTTTGTAAATTCCATCCATCCATTATCTATACCGCCTATCCCTTTTGGGGTTGCGGGGGGCTGGAGCCTATCCCAGCTACAATGGGCGAGAGGCGGGGTACACCCTGAACCGGTTGCCAGCTGATTGCAGGGCCACATGTAAGGACAAACAACAGTTCACACTCGCACTCACACCTACGGACAATTTAGAGTCATCAATTAACCTAATGAGCATGTTTTTGGTTTGTGGGAGGAAGCCGGAGTACCCAGAGAGAACCCGCGCATGCACGGGAAGAACATGCAAACTTCACACAGAAAGGCCCCGCCTGACCCGGGGATCGAACCGGCAACCTTCTTGCTGTGAGGCACGCGCACTACCTGCTGCCCCACCGTGCAGCTTGTTTGTAAATTATTACACACAATGTATCTGAGTTTGTCGCAAAATAAGGCCCTTGCAGTAGCGTAGTATTAGTAGTAGTAGTCGCTATTCCAGGCAGACGCAGTAGTCACTGTGTCTGCCTGGAATAGCGAACGTACACAAACAGCTAAGCTAACGTTAGCATTGTATTTAGAACTTTGAGCGCAGAGGTAAGCGGCAGATCCGAGCGGTGCGCCACGCCACGCCAAGAGTAGCGGTGACGCTTAGTCGGGCGCCAGCGCTCTCTCCATAGGGAAACAATGGGACAGCCGGCGCAAAGTGTTTTTACCGCTGATCATGTGTAGGGGCCTTAATAAGACGCAGAAGAAAAAGTCGTGGTGGAAGAGGCCTGGCTCGAACGACGAAGGTAAGACGTGCCAGTACAAAGTGGTCAAATAAGCCCAAAAGTGGTCTGAACAACTCTAACTCATTATGTTATATCAGCCTGTGTCTGTATCATACCTGGAAGCTGAGACATGTGCAGAGATAATAACTGTTAGTGTATGTTAGCCATCAGAGCTGCTGCCGTAATCTTAATCTCTGCTCATTAGTAATTAATTTGGATGTTCACTCCTTTACACAGATGAGTATAGAAAAATATTTTCTAAAGAATGTTTTTTGCCCTATAGAGAAGACAACAGCAAAACACAGGGTCAGTGGTTTTGACCCTGAGTGGCTAAACATGCCTCAATTTAAATCCTGGCTGTATCACACTATGTATATCTATTAATCTAAACCCCCCCCCCCCACCCGGACCACACCACCACAAATAGATCCTTGATCTGTGGGAAACACTGTTATTTTCTTTTTAAATATATATATTTATGTCTTGTCACAGAGGTTGAGAGTAACGTAATTTCAATTCTCTGTTTGTCTTGTACATACTGCAGAACTGACAATAAAGCTGACTTTGACTTTTACTTTGTGGCAGCGGAGGACACCCCTGCATCAATCTCTGCATCCATAATATTGATAGCCTCCCTGCATCTGCTGAAGTAAGATCTACATCCTTCTCCTGAGGGATCCTACCTATCCACAGCATAAGGTAACCTGGTGATGGATGGTGCTAAATACAGGGATAATCTTAAGCAAAACCTGTTTCAGTCTGCCTGAAACAGAGACTAGGGGGTTAAAAATTGTGCATGTGCTCCATTGTTGTCACTGAGTTGCAAATCAACCAATGCAAAAACTTAAGACAATGAAGCTTGATCAGTATGCTGTCAGAGTGTGCAGCACAGGGCAGCTCTGGTTCTAAATTTAGAAGTAAAGCCTCTAATCAGTTAACTGGTGGCTTTGTTAAGGAACGCAGGACCAGCTGCTCCTGACAAGCCTCCTTCTCCTCCTCTGCTCAACTGTATCCCTATGGCCCAGTCCAGAAAATACCACTATGTCAAAAACATGCATAGTGTGTTGCTGTAGGTACCAGTGAAATGGTGGAATATGATGCAGAAAGTCCAGTTTGAAGGCTAATCAGGGGTACAGGTAGAATGTTTTCACAGAACTGATCATCATTTTCCTTTCTTGCAAAGGTCAACATCAAGGCAAACAGTAGAATTACCATTACCAATTAATTGCTTTTTGTGGTGTGGTGGTAGATTACAAATTACATACTGGAATATCTTTTTGCCAGTGCCCTCTGGGGCCATTCCACCAATCCACAAATCCTGGATCTTGCCTCTGCCTGAAGTCACTCACATGGTACTGTGTGTGAGCAAGATGTTCTCAGACTGACGGTGTTGGTGATTTCTCTGATCAACAAAAAGTAAGACCAGAGGCCTGTACCATAAAGATGGATTACGGCTTAGCAAGATAACTTCAGGCTTAACCCTGGCTTTTCGGTACCATAAAGGTGGCTTACTTTCTATCACGCTACGTTGCCGTGGTAACCTATGCTGAACACCTAACCTGCTCCGGAGCAGGATAAGTTCAGGATAAGAGCTCAGCAGGTATAAAAGCCCCACCTACTGACCAATCAGTTTTCTTGGAAAATGGCCTGTCCGTTTTATGAGAACCCGGTGGATCTTGGTGCACAGCTTGTGCGAAGAGCACTCAGGCACGAGAGAATATTTAGAGATCGCTGTAATCTGTTCGAATTGTCTGAACAATCACTGTACGAAAGGTACAGGTTTTCGAGAGAGAGGTTACAATACATCTGTCAGCTGCTGGAGCCTTACATCAGTAATGTAACGCACCGCAACCACGCGCTGACAGTCCCGCAGACAGTGTGCATTGCACTGAGGTTTTTTGCCACAGGTAATATATTTCTTAGTGATGTTTGTAATTATTATGATGTCTTTAAATCCCTCGTTGGATGGGTTACAAGCAAGCCACAGATAAAATGCCATTAATCAATTATTTGTTTAAGTAAATCATGGATTGATTCATTCATTCATAGGTACTTTTATGTATTCTGTTGGCGATGCCGAAAACCTTGGGAAAAACACAGTATGTAGAGCTATTCATAAAGTCGTGGGGGCCCTGACTGAGCTTGTCGATGCATTCGTGGTGTTTCCCGGCCACCTGCCCACGCAATGCATCAAAGAGGGCTTTTATGACATCGCAGGTAAGCAAGGTTGATGTGTAATTTGCATAATGTAGACTAAGCCCTGGGATGTTTGCCGTTGTCTATTGTATTGTATATAGCCTCCAACATGTAGGCCTTCATATACATATGCTGCATGTATAAGATATAGTAAGCGTACTGACCACTTTGAAGTATATTTTTATACTTATGTTTGATTTGCTCCCATGTTCTCTTTGCTCCACTCGGGTTGCATCTGAAATAATAAGGCTACAATCACGTCATAACGAAAAATTTCATACACACATACATTTATGGAACACACAAATGTTATTGTAGTCAGATATACAAGTCATAGTGGGGAAGTAATATTATAATGGCACTAACTTACGCATTGACACAGTCGGCGATTTTTTGCCAGCAATCCTTGCGCCGTTTGGCAGCTGCAACTCTGTTGCTTTTTGCCTGGATTATTGATTTGTATTCCTCGTATTTATTAATTATTATTGTTTGCTCCTCCGTAGTGAAATATGCGGCTCGGGCTGATTTTTCCATGTTTGTGATTGGTCGCATGCAGCAAACTCCGCCCTTTTTATGTGAGCGCGCACAGATCTAGATTGGACAAGCCTGAATTGAATTAGTGAGTTGATAGCCGGCTTTATGGTACCAAAAATCCGGAGGGCAGATGTCTCGTTAAGTGGAGCCCGATAAGTAAGAGGAAGCCCGGCTAGGTTAATCAAGCTTTATGGTACAGGCCTCAGGTTATACTTGTCCAATGTAAGATGAAAAAAGTGCATGTTTTTGAATACTAAATTGTGAAGCATGTATTTGAATACTATTTTCTTTCCTTTGAAGTTGCTCACATCCTCAAATGTGAAATTGAAAATGAGTTTTACTGTCTACACTTTTTTAAAGTAAAATGTTTGAAAAAGGTGTGACTGGGTGTGCTTTATCATAAATGTGACTGCATGCATGTTAGACAAATACTTGGCCCCTCTGTGAGAAATGTGGCCCCTTGATGGCCCCTTAGAGAAATCCTAGATCCGCCACTGCTAGGCAGCATACGTTGCTCCAAAACTTGTACGTGGCTCAGCATTAATGGTGCCCTCACAAATGTGCAGGTTACCCATTCCATGTGCACTAATGCATACCCATACCATCGCAGATGCTGACTTTTGAAATGTGCACTGATGCCCCTCTTTAGCCCCTCTTTAGCCCTTAGACTGTGGAGTGGTGAACTTCTCCCCAACATTACTTCAGAAAGACTCAGCCTCTCTGGAATGCTTTTTTTTATACCATCATCTTACTAACCTGTTGCCACTGAACGAAATTGTTACAATCCTACAGACCTGTCTGTTCCCAATGTTTTCCCTTTTTCCTTTTCCCCAGTGTTATGTGTTGTCTGTCTGTTTTCCCTTTCTGTCTAGCTGGGTGTGTCTCTACACCTGGCCAGCTCCACCTCCACAGGTGCACACCTGATGCGAATAACTCTGATTTAGGCACAGGATAAAAGGGGAGAGCTCTCTTCTACCTGTTGCTGGATTGTCCTGACTCCTGGCGGGATTGTTTGTCCCTTGAGTTTGCCTGCCTGCCGCATCAGCGTGTGCCTTGCCTCAGACCCGTTGCAATGAAGCTCCCTTAGTTTTTCCTCCATTCCTTTTGAGTGTGCTTTTTGTTGTCAAATTACTATTGTTAAGAATTTTTTTTTGCTTTATCTCACTACCCCTCTGGTCTGCATCCTTGGGTCCAAACTCAGGCAAAAAGCCTAACGGTAATTAATTGTGAGATGTTCTACTACGTGTTATCTTTTTTCGCTGTAATATGAATTTTCTTTGTGTTTCCATTTTTGACAGTGACACTACCTTCATGTTTCAGACACAAACATTTCAAAATAACTGACTCATAGATGTAAAAAGAATGCCTCCTACTGGAGATTCAAGTACTTTTATATACAAAATATGTACCTTAAATAATGTTTTTGGAAGCAATAAATTATCTGTAGGTACACCACAAAGACAGAAATGGTTAAGAACTCAAATAAGACGTACTAATCCTTTCCTATGACCACACTCTGGTACCCACATCATGTAACCTTGTTAGCATTAACCTGGCCTAAGTTAATGCCGCAGGATCAGTCAAACAAGATTACTCCAATGTGTGACCAAATGTCTGCACAATAAGCCTACAAGTGCGTTGGTGCTCTTGAGAATATGCCACTGGTTTTACAACAGGGCACAGGCAGGGCAATGACAATAAGGAATGCTCTGATCGTTTATTGTTGTTGTTGCTTTAAGAAAAGAGACAATTAACCGGAAAACAATGTATAGTTAGGATCATTGTCAGAGTAACTCACTGGTACGTCGGTCCAGGTAGGAACAAATTTACTGTGCAAAACTCTGCAAAGTGGCATGAAATATTAAGACTTCCGCCTACAACTTTCAAACAAAACAACTCTAATTTTAGCCAACACACACACACACACGTGTGTGTGAATAGGTATTTATCATGTTGTGGGGACAAAAAAAATCTGTTTACACAGTCACATTATGGGGACTGACCTCCCTTATGGAGACAAAATGCAGGTCCCCTTAATGTAAATCATAAAATTTTAGGATGCAGACTGAGGACAGGGTTACGGGTTAGGTAAGGTTAGGTTAGGTACAGGGTTAGGAACAGGCAGATAGTGGTTATGGTTAGGTTTGGATGAGGGCGCAGTACTCTTGGGGGAGCACTCCGAGGGGCACGGGCTCTCGGGGGCTCAAAGGATCTTTGATCCTTGGAAATATTTAAAAGACTGGTCCAGTTTGATGTAAGATAAAGTGTGCTTGGTGGATTGGGCCACGGTACAGGCTGGCCACGGGACCTTGTGTGTTTATCAAAGTCCCCCTTTCTCTCTCCAGGGTCCTTGTTGTACCATTTAAGGCTGTCATTACTTAAAAAAGAGCAAGCTTTGTACAATATAATAAAAGAATAAATAATAATAAGTGCTAAGATATGAATGTAAGGAGTCGGACATAAAACGAGGGGTTAGTAAAACATAAGTGCTAAAAACATAAAATAAGTGCTTTCAAAAAAGTGCCGTTAAAAATCACACAATATATCTGCAAGTGCTAAAAAACAACAATTAATTAAGAGAAAACACACATATATATACACATTTCAGCACCCCTACACATACATATCTGCACACATTCACACATCTAATCTAAACACATATATATCCATACATATAAGTAAAATAAATATATCAATAATAGGTACTAAAATAATTTAAGAAGAGAAGTTAAAAGGTTAGCCAAGGTAAAATGGCAATAAAAGTAGGTGGAAAGCAGAGGACATATAAGAAGGGTTAGGGTTAGGGTAAGGCTCCAGGAAATGAATGTAAGTCTATGTAATGTCCCCACAAGTGAGGGTGTGTGTGTGTGTGTGTGTGTGTGTGTGTGTGTGTGTGTGTGTGTGTGTGTGTGTGTGTGTGTGTGTGTTTTGTTATGTCGGTTAATCTTGTTCGTTATGCTCAGCATTTGGTATTACAATATTCATTTTATTATTTGATGTCTGATGTTTTTTTTTTTTCTTTCCCTAAAATCACAATCCCACTGTGGGATATTCCATCTGAAATGACGGGCAAACCTGCGTGTTTGAATTTCAAAGTGGGATTTATTTCTATTTATTTATTTATTTATTTCTATTTTAAGACTATAGTTTTGGTTTTACTTGACGGGAAACTTAGAGAACGACAGTCCGGTGTTTTTCTTGCGATCTGTATCTTCACGCACCCAGCCCTCTTCCCCAGTATAACGCGACTATTCAACTTTTAAATATAAAGTAGGCTCACCTTCTGTTTCAAAATGTCGTCGACGTAGACTCGCCAAAAACTGACAGCAGTATAGTTATAAACACCTTCCGTTTTGTTTTGAGCTCCTCCTGTTGGACATACAGTTGCTTTCCTGCAGAATTCCAGAAGTAGACGGCGGATAAAGTCCGTTCAACACACACTTGTGCTTGTGATTGTGATTGAACTCCCGGACACTAATACAAATATCATACCATTGTCCGCTGGTCACAAATGCTGACTATTGACTGTTCCGTCTCTCAGCTTGGGTCAGAAGCAGCGCTTTCAGGGCGGTGCGGTCATCTGAAACCTCCACGTTTTTTTTTGTCCCCCCCCTCCATCAATTCCTCTTGTTCTCCTAATTGTCCTCTCTTCCTCTCCTCAAGTTTAGGCTTCTGTACTCGACTGTGAGACACTTCTGGCTCTGTCACATTCAATAAAATGTCTCTCTCTCTCTAACATACTTCATACTTACATACATATCTTCATAAGAGTTATACTGTAATGGTACAGTATATATGTGTACCAGGATGAATGCAGCGCTCTGTCCTTTCTCCTCTCTCTCTCTCTCTCTCTCTCTCTCTCTCTCTCTCTCTCACACACACACACACACACACACACACACACACACACACACACACACACAATGCTGGCACCTTAATTAGTGGGTGGCGCTGTGAGAGCGGTGTACATATTGGCACACACCTGTCACGTATCTGACAACTCAAAGCCGGTGCAGTGGCGTGGCTCGGTCGAGGTGAGGTGGCAGCGTGGGATATTTGGTCTGCTTTTGGGGCACCTGCTTTGATAGTGGGGGTCTGGCATTGTTTGACGGTAAGCACGTTTCCCTCTTTGCTTGTCCGACCGCCAGCACACACCTCTTATTCTTCCATGTTGTGTGTCCGCAGCACGCTGCATTGTTTGACGGGCGGCTGGTGGTGTTGCTCGCCATCCGCTTGGGACCGGCTCATCGTGGTCGCTTTGTCCGTGAGGTAGGCCTGTTCTTTTATTGCCGCTGTTTCTTTTGAGACGGGTTTTGGTGCATGCAGTGACCACGTTTCTATTTGCTCCTAGCTTTCTGTTTGATGGTGATGACGTGTGAGCTGCCCTTATCACGGCTCCAATTTCTCCTCCCCGCTCAACTCATCAGCCGGCTCAGAGCCTCGATGTGCGGCCTTGCTAAAGCCGGCCGCCACTCCCACAGAGCTATTGTTTTCTTTTACTCGTGTTCGTGTCTCTACACTGTCGTATCACACTGTTCCAGTCCTGTTGGCGGATGCGTTTGCAGGACACCTGGTTTTACTCTTTTTGGTCACAGTCTGTTATGTGTACATTGTCCGTTGTATTGTTTTTTGTTTGTTTGTTTGTTTCTTTTACATTCCTTTTTGGTTATGTAAATTTGGTTCCTTTTTGTTTATTTCATGAACATGTTGTCTATTGCTGGCTTTCTAACTGATTTTGTGTTTCCGTTGAACAGGAGCTGTGGGCCCCGGTGCATGGCAGCCTGATCCCCTGGTGGTGGTATCCCTTTGCAGTGAAGTGCACTTTGGGTGTCCGTATTTATTTCATGTGGTGTTTAGAGTAGAGTTCCTTCCCTGCTGGCTGCCCTGGTAAGCCCCAGTCCTAGTTCCTTTTTTATGTATATGGTTTAAGCTTATTTCTTTTGGTTTGTTCCAGCAATAGACAATTACGCAGACTATGTGCACCTGTTCTTGAAGAAGCATGAACAGTTAACTGCCATTTTAATTGATTAAAATAAAATTTGTTAATTGTGGAATCACATCTCTAGCCACTCATTGTGTCACAAACCTGTGTGACCTTAGGTGTTGTTTGACTCCACATATTAAAACTATTTCCTGGGGTGAAATACCCCAGGTTGTGTTGTCTGCGACAATGATGCAGCAATGATTTTTTTCTGACATGATTACCGCATTGACAGGACTGCAACATGAAACACTGATCAATGTATTACATTATTCAAACTTAAATGGCCTATAGTGCCATGTAGGGTTTTGATGTTAATTGACCTCTACAAAACGGATGAGAGCCAGAGGGATTGAAGTGTGGAGCGTGGTGGAAAAATAAGCAGCCTCAGACAAACAGGGTTTTTTCCTCATAGCTCTGATTCTTTTTCTTTAATGGTGACCATAAACATGTTACAGGAGAAAAGAATCCTCAATATCACCCAAAGATTGGTAGAATTGTGACGGTAAACCAAAGACGCAGAACCCAGATGCGGAGTGACCAAGAATAAAATAGTTTATTTGAGTCAGTAATAACAAAAAACTCTCAGAGGCCGAATTCCGTAGCTCTTCTGAGGAGACAATCTCAGCTGGAGGAAACTCAAAACAGCTCTGTGAAAAAACACAAATCTCCGTTAACGGGAAAAAGCACAACAGGCTGACAAAAACAAAAACGTGCTGGAGAATCGCTCAACAGCACGGCAGGAACGAAAGATCACTGTAACGGGAAAAAAGGAACTAAGGTGGTCAAAAAACAAAACGTACTGGAGAAACTCGACAGCACTGCTGGAAAACAAAAAATCACCGTTTACGGGAGACAGGCACTCAGGCAAACCAAAACTCAGAAATCTCGAGGGAAATACACAAAATGCACAACTGCGGAAGACACGTGGCAGGAACCAGAGACTTTCACCTGTGGCAACACACTAGGACGAACCGTAATCTTCTGGCACCAGAGATAGAGAGGAGCGTGCTTAAGAAGGGAAGCTCTGATCAGCGGACAATTAATCACAGGTGCGTCTGGTCGCTGTTCAGCCTCAGGTGAGTTCAGCCCCGCCCCTGCTACGCGCCAGCACTGGAGAGACACAAAAGCAAAATCAGAGCAGATACCAGAAACCAGGCCATAACAAGAATGCTGAATTAGGAGGGGTCCAACTGAGCAGGTCACACTAGCAGCAGAGCACCAGTCTACCTCCTCTCACTATTAAAACAAGGACTCTCCCTCACCTGCAAGCTATCCTCATTACTTGATTTTTGCCTGTGCCATTATCCATGTGAAGGGCCCCCCCAGACACAAACTTCTTTAAAAACATATAGATACAGATTTAAATCTGTTGTCAAATATTACTTTATACAAAACCTAAAGAACTCAAATCTAATACAGCTTAACCAAAAGTACATAATAAACTGAACAAACAACAAACAAAAACCCAGCTTAACTCCCCCGCTACTCACTCTCCTCTCTCTACTTTCCACCTTGGTATGACCTAACAAGGTGCTGAAGTCCTGTGGCTGCATTCCCCCCCCCCGCTTTCCAGACCCCTCACATGCCACCACAGGATACTGTCCAGCAATTGTTTGTTGAACTGAACTGTAACAGCAGCACTGGTTGAAAATCCAGAGCTGTTTGGAGTGTCTGAGTGAACCATTAAGAGGTGAATGCATAGGCATTGAAGGTTAAGAAGTTATGGTTAAATTGGATAATCATCTGCTGGTAACATAATTGTAGAGGCCAAGCCAACGCTTTAAGCCACTGAGGTGCTGCACCGGGATGACCTAATTGACGCGCTGATTGTTACCGTGTCTGATGAATCAAAGTCTGAGTCAAAGCCAGTTGAACACTTCGTCCATTTATTTTCCTTCACAAACGTTTCAGTGTCCATTTAAACTCGAACAGGTTTCCAAAACACACAAAACATCCACACGTGTAACGCCACTTGCACCTAGCTGCTTCAGCGGTCAAAAACTGTTTACTCTTCTGGGTGGAACACCTGACCAGATGAAGCAAGGTTCCTACCATATATAGCAATGACCACTAATTGCCCTGTGAGACCTGATACCCAATACACCAGACACAAATAAATTCATTCACATTCTGCTCCTACAATAATGTTACCTATCACTGCCAGGGACAGGGAAGCTAACCTTGTCACTGGCAGCTGATGTGCAACATCAACCATCCTAAAAAATTTCAGAGTCTTTCTTTTCATATTTATATTTCATATTTTATTTATATGGACTATATTGGACTTTGTTGAAATTAGGTTAGTATTTGAACATGGAACACATTTATTGTTCTTAATAACCATTTCTGTTAGTGTATATAAGAAATTATTGCCTTCTACACTGATGTAATTTCAATGGCTTTGATAGTTTTGAAATCAACTGGCCCTTTATCATATAGGCCAGGTTTTGTTATTTCTTCTGTACAAGAAGTCTTTCAAGCTAGCCTTTCTGTGTGGAGTTTGCATGTTGTCCCCATGTTCACCTGGGGTTTCCTCCTTAATAACCCCCACTAAAAACAGGCAAGAAGATGACCATCTGACCAATGGTGACAAAGAAGTACTGGTCCCCGGGCGCCGGCATTGGCTGGCAGCTGGCAGCCCACCGCTCCTGGTCTGGATCGAGGATTGACAGACTGAGGATGGGATAAATGTGGAGAAAAATAATTTCACGGGAAGCATGGCGTGTAGTGTGTAACTAACTCTGTGATGTGATCAGTAGTCTAGTGCCAGTGACATTGTTATCTTGCTTGTTCCCTGCTATTATACAAGGCTACGCTTGTAAGTGTTTAACCTAATCTTAACCTTAACTTTAACCTTTGGATTTTCCAGCTACACAGCATGTAATGTTCAGTTGTATCAACCGGTAAATCAAAAGAAAGTTAACCAGCATTGCTGTCGCTGCCCTCCACCCCCTGCAATTTCAGTCGCTGTACAGTCTCCAGATAGACAGTGAAAAAAAGAGTTAAATTAATTTCTCTGTCTGTCAGAGCTGACATCCCTCCACTATGTTCAGCAAAGGTCTCAGTCTGATCTATAAAAGCATAGAAAATTGGCATTTACCTCCATTTGTTTAGCAAGAGCCAACATAACATAAACATCTGACAATTCCCACATAGTCAGCCCGTCGCCCGTCACCACCTCCAGGGGTGTATATTGTTTCCGCCGTCCAAAAACACCTTCCCTGACAGACGCCTCTCTCCTACCCACCCGAGGTCCAGGCACTCGAGCAACAGACAAAGCCTCTGCCATACACACACGGCATCACTCCGATCGCTCCTCACTCAACTCATCCGAACGGACAGTAGCCCACCTGAAACATGCTCTCAAGTAGTGAAATATCTGCTTCCATAGCTCCCACAGGAACACAAACCTTCTCAAACTGCTCAGAATCAGAATCAGAAAAAGCTTTATTGCCAAGTACGATTTTACACATACGAGGAATTTGCTTTGGTGAGGTTGGTGCATGACACATCTATCAAGGAGAAGCAATTAAAAAGGTAAAAATATGACAGTAAGTAAATAATATAAAAATAAGAAAATAAGTAAAAAAAATACAACAATAGAAGAACTGTTGCAGTAGTAAAATAAAAAATCTCACAATATAAATATATGTACACACGTCTTTTTTTTTTGTTTGTTTGTTTTTTTTAACAGAGGCACAGACTGTTTTTTCAAGGGAGTCCAAGTAGAGCGTTAATGTAACGCATATGGTTGTGGCATATGCCACTGACAAGTAGAGTCAGAGGTGAAGTGTGAAGTGTCAGGGGGGGTTCTGGGCCTTGTTAATAAGGCTGACAGCAGACAGGAAAAAACTGTTCTTGTGGCGTGAGGTTTTGGTCCTGATGGACCACAGCCTCCTGCCAGAGGGGAGTGTCTCAAAGAGTTTATGTCCAGGGTGGGAGGGATCAGCCACAATCTTTCCTCAGCGTCCTGGAGGTGTACAGGTCCTGGAGAGACGGGAGATTGCAGCCGATCACCTTCTCTGCAGACCGAATGACACGCTGCAGGCTGCCCTTGTCCTTGGCAGTGGCAGCAGCGTACCAGATGGTGATGGAGGAGCTGAGGATGGACTCAATGATGGATGTGTAGAAGTGCACCATCATTGTCTTTGGCAGACTGAATTTCTTCAGTTGCGTAGGAAGTACATCCTCTGCTGTGCTTTCTTGATGAGGGAGCTGATGTTTGGCTCCCACTTGAGGTCCCGGGAGATGATAGTTCCCAGGAAGCGGAAGGACTCCACAGTGTCAATAGTAGAGTCACAGAGGGTGATGGGGGCAGGTGATGCTGAGTTTTTCCTAAAGTCCACAACCATCTCCACTGTCTTTAGAGCGTTGAGCTCGAGGTTGTTCTGGTTGCACCAGGTCACCAGATGGTCAACCTCCCACCTGTAGGCGGACTCGTCGCCATCATCCGATGAGAGTGGTGTCGTGGATGGTCATTGAGTCGGAGAAGTGTTTCCCCAGCTTCACACACTGTTTCCGGTCAGACAGGAAGTCTGTAATCCATCTGCAGGTGGAGTCAGTCACGCTCAGCTGGGAGAGCTTCTCCTGGAGCAGGGTTGGAATGATGGTGTTAAAGGCAGAGCTGAAATCCACAAACAGGATCCTGGCATAGGTTCCTGCGGAGTCCAGGTGCTGGAGGATGAGGTGGAGGGCCAGGTTGACCGCATCGTCTGCAGACCTGTTGGCTCTGTAGGCAAACTACAGGGGGTCCAGGAGAGGGTCGGTGATGTCTCTGATGTGTGAGAGCACAAGGCGCTCAAAGGACTTCATGACCACAGAGGTCAGGGCAACGGGTCTGAAGTCATTAAGTCCTGTAGTCCTTGGCTTCTTGGGAACTGGGATGATGGTTGAGGACTTGAAGCAGGCTGGCACGTGACATGTCTCCAGTGAGGTGTTAAAAATGTCTGTGAACACTGGAGACAGCTGATCAGCACAGTGCTTCAAGGCGGATGGGGAGACAGGATCTGGTCCAGCTGCTTTCTGGGGGTTCTGTCTCCTGAAGAGTTTGTTGACATCTCTCTCATGAATGGAAAGAGTCGTCACTGAGGTGGGTGAGGAGGGGTCCTTTAAGGTGGGAATTGGTGGAGGTGACTGGAGCTGGAGCTGTCGGGAGGTGTCGTGGGGGATGGTTGCTGGGCTGTCCCTTTGCCTTTCAAAGCGGCAGTAGAACTCATTCAGGTCGTTGGCTAGGCGTCGATTGTAGATGGACTGGGGGGCTTTAGGCTTGTAGTTGGTGATTTGCCTAAGCCCTTTCCAGACAGACGCAGAGTCATTAGCTGAGAAGTGATGTTGGAGCTTCTCAGAGTACATCCGTTTAGCCTCTTTCACCGCCTTGCTAAACCTGTACTTCGCCTCTCTGAATCTGTCTTTGTCCCCACTCCTGAAGGCCTCTTCCTTTGCCAACCTTAGCTGTCTGAGTTTGGCTGTGAACCAGGGTTTGTCATTGTTGTAACTCACCCTGGTGCGTGATGGGACACAGCAGTCCTCACAGAAGCTGATGTAGGACGTCACAGCCTCCGTGTACTCATCCAGACTGTTGGTAGCAGTCCTGAACACATCCCAGTCAGTAGAGTCCAAACACGCCTGGAGATCCTCCACAGCCTCACTGCTCCACTTCCTTGATGTCCTCACTACGGGTTTGCAGAGCTTTAGTTTCTGCCTGTACGTAGGAATCAGGTGGACCATGACGTGGTCGGAGTGGCCGAGTGCGGCGCGGGTGACGGCATGATAAGCATCCCTGACAGTGGTGTAACAGTGATCCAGAATATTCTCCTCTTTAGTCGGGCATTTAATAAACTGTCTGTATTTGGGGAGTTCGTGAGTGAGGTTACCTTTGTCAAAGTCGCCAAGGACAATAACTAAAAAGTCCGGATTGGTCCGCTCCACACACAGTATCTGGTCTGCGAGCGCACGCTGTGCGTCCTGCACGTTGGCCTGCGGTGGGATGTAAACGCTGACCATAATGAATGAAGTGAACTCACGGGGTGAATAAAAGGGCTTACAGTTTATGAGAAAGGATTCCAGGTCAGGAGAACAGTGCTGCTGGATCACTGTCACATCGTTGCACCAACCACTGTTGATGTAGAAACAGATTCCTCCACCTTTAGTCAATAGCTCAACAATTATTTGCAAACAACATCTCCTCCCGGGGCGGTGCCAGAGAAATTTGATTGCAGGTGCTATGGGTGTGCTTCAACATTGACTGGGGGTGCTCTCGTATGTCTCCCCCGGTGTCTCCTTCCGGTGTCACACCTAAACACGTCTGTGTGACACGATTACTATTGACACACTAATTAGGTTAGCTTGCAAAGAGCATATCAAAACAGCAACCCATCACCACGGGAAATTAAAAAAACACTTCCCATCTGACATACAGTATCACAGGAGGACTATGCGATGGTTGTTATGGCTGAGGGCGAATGCATCGATGATCTTGTCGACGTTCAGGGCTTGTGCCCTTTTAATGGTATATTGAATTGAATTGAATTGAATTGAATTGAATTGAATTGAATATTGATAGCCAAAAGTCCAAGGTTACTGCTATGAGCATCTCTGCTACTGCTCCTCAGATTTTCAAACGGCGGAGGCAGGAGAAAGATTGTAAGAAGATGTAATGTCAGGGATATACAGAGGAGTTTGTACAAGTCCATAAACACGTCCTTGTATGGTGCCATGAGTGTTCAAAGTTCCAAAGCTGTGTTAACAGAGTGTCCCTGTTGTGATTTTCTTTCGAGAAGACGTCGGGCTTGATGCAACTCTGCATTTAAGTTATCGTCAGTGATGTCATAATTCTGTGCCATAGCCAATAAGCACCTCTGATCTAAAAAAGATCTGTGCTTTGGGTTTAGAGCTGAGACCCCTGACAGCACATGATAAAAAAGCACATGAGATAAAATGTCAAAAATATACTTTGTTTAATGATTTTTTATTGGATTTCATGGGGGTGCTATGGGAGTGCTATGTTACCACTAGGGGGAGCTGAAGCACCGGCAAGCCCCTCCTTGGCGCAGCCTATGATCTCCTCCTTCCCGAGCATCCCAAGTGCTTCCGGGTTCCCTGTGCCGCACCAAAACCAGCGCCAATGATGTCACAATGCATGCCCACATGATGAAGCAACTCACCAGTATTCATCTGCCCTGATTCAGGGTCAGGTCATACCAAACAACGCCATGCTCACCTTGCTTCTGAGCCCTCTCATTCACTCCTTCTTCCCCCCCAAACTTCACAGTCAACCCGAGCACATGCATCCCTCCATCCCAGCATCCTTTCTTCTTCCCTTGCTCCAATCTTTCCTACTTCATCCACATCAGCCACAACTGCTGCTCACACTGCATTACCTGCCAGCTCCGTCGCTCCATCCACCCTCACAGCAGCAACTCACAATGCATTTAACCAAAATCACGGTGGCTTGGTGGTAACACTGTCGCATCACAGCTAGAAGCTCCCGGGTTCGAATCTTGCTGTGGGCGCTGGGGGGCATGTCCTCTGCCATGCAGGTTCCTGCTGCTTGAGGAAAGGGGCCATTCTGTGTGGAGTCTTTGCATGTTCTCCCCATGTTCACCTGGGGTTTCCTCCTTAATAACCCCCACTAAAAACATGGAAGAAGATCACCACCTGACCAATGGTGACGAACAGGAACTGGCTCCCCGGGCGCCGGTTGGATGGCAGTCCACCGCTCCTGGTCTGCTGCGGAGGAAGGATGACCAGGATGGGATAATAATAATAAATGCGGAGGACAAGTTTCACCAACTTGCATGTCGTGTGTGTGCATGTGCATGAAATTGTGTGACAAATAAAGGGGATTGTCCCTCTGATTCTTCTTCTTCTTCTTAAATCTCTCATTTCCTCCTGTCTCTCCTTTTCCCCCTCCCTTCCCCCACCCTCACAACCCCCTACCCCATCACCCCAATGTTTCCAGTGTTTCCCGTTATGCATCTAACGTACCTCTTCCATCCACAGCTCCGCAAGTAGCAGAATCTAGCGCTCTCCCCAACAAACAACAACAGCAACATTTGTGGATTTGTGTGTGCATGTGTGTGTTTGTGTGATATGAGAGTAAGAAAAACAGTATTTTATATATATGTAGTATAATTTTTGCAATAATAATCGTAAGAATAATATCAATAATAATAATACTATTCAATGTTAATGAAGATGATGAGTAACAATAATAATAATATGGAGTGAGGGTGGAGAAGCAGGGGAGGTCTCCAGATTTATGGAATACCTGCCCACCTGTACGGGACCAGCCTGCACCCCCCCCCCCCCCAAAAAAAAATAAAAAATAAAAAATAAAAAATAAATAAATAAATAAATAAAAAAGGAAAAAAAGATGGGAATGGGAAAGAACTGAGGTGGTTTTTCCAGTGTATGATCTGTATGGAGTTCCAAGACTTCCATCCATCCATCCATCCATCCATCCATCCATTATCTTCCGCTTATCCGGGGCCGGGTTGCGGGGGGAGCAGTCTGAGCAGGGACGCCCAGACTTCCCTCTCCCCGGGCACTTCCTCCAACTCTTCCGGGGGGATCCCGAGGCGTTCCCAGGCCAGCCGAGTGACGTAGTCACCCCAGCGTGTCCTGGGTCTTCCCCGGGGCCTCCTCCCGGTGGGACATGCCTGGAACACCTCCCTAGGGAGGCGTCCAGGGGGCATCCGATAGAGATGCCCGAGCCACCTCAGCTGACTCCTCTCGATGCGGAGGAGCAGCGACTCTACTCTGAGCTCCTCCCGGGTGACAGAGCTCCTCACCCTATCTCTAAGGGAGCGCTCCGCCACCCTGCGGAGGAAACTCATTTCAGCCGCTTGTATCCGGGACCTCGTTCTTTCGGTCATGACCCAAAGTTCATGACCATAGGTGAGGGTAGGAACGTAGATTGACCGGTAAATCGAGAGCTTCGCCTTTCGGCTCAGCTCCTTCTTTACCACGACAGACCGATACAGCGACCGCATTACTGCAGCCGCTGCACCGATCCGCCTGTCAATCTCACGTTCCATCCTTCCCTCACTCGTGAACAGGATCCCAAGATACTTAAACTCCTCCACTTGAGGCAGGAACTCTCCCCCAACCTGAAGGGAGCAAGCCAGTTCATGAACTTCCAGTTCATGAAGATAGTTTTCTTGGCGACAGTCAGCGCCACTAGAAGTGAATGGGTGTGTGTTTTGTCAAGTTTTATCGTGGATAGGTCTCCTAATAAACAGAGGGAAGGAAAAAGTGGGATGTGGCAGCGACAGTCAGCGCCACTAGAAGTGAATGGGTGTGTGTTTTGTCAAGTTTTATCGTGGATAGGTCTCCTAATAAACAGAGGGAAGGGAAAAGTGGGATGTGGCAGCCCATGATCTGGGATAATGTTTCTGTAATGTTTCTCCAGATGTAGTGAACAGGTGTGCAGTGCCAGGTTGCATGAATGTAGGTGTGCAGTTTAGTGAGCAGTGTGAACAGTTTCCAGATGATGAGAAGCCAATTTTTTGCATTTTGTGTCCAGTCAGATGAGTTCTATGGAGGATTTTGTATTGTATGAGTTGTAAATTGGCATTTGTTGTCATGAACAAAATGTTCTGGCAGATTTGGGGCCAGAAGTCTGCATAAGGAGCAATGGAGAGATCAGTTTCCCATTTTTCTGAACGTATGGAGGGTGATGTATCGGCCTGTGATAATAATTTGTATATTTTAGATAAATGTTTTTTTGAGGAACAGATGTTAATGAATGTAGAGGCTGGAGGGAGGAGGTCTAAGTTTATATTCTTGTTTTTCATTGTTGATTGGATGGATGATGAAACCTGTAGATATTGTAAAAATTGATGGCTCCTGATGCTGAACTTCTGGACCAGGAAGGAAAATGGAACCAGGATATTTGATGTTGAAGATATGTTTGAGGTGAGTTATCCCTTTATCTACCCAAGTGCTGAAGTATAGTGATTGTTTATTGCTGATGAAGTCCGGGTTGTGCCAGATCGGGGTGAAGAGTGAAGGTGTCAGAGTGGAGTTAGTAATGTTGTAGAATTTCCACCAGGCTGTCAGGGCCGATGATATTGTGGGGTTTTGGAAACGGGTGTTTTTTTGATAGTTTGACTAAGGAATGGTAAATCTGAAACATGGATGTCTTTGCTGTTTGTTCCTTGTCTTACCAAGTGCTATCTGACTGAGTGGGGTGGGTCCATTTGTAGGTGTATTGAAGTTGATTTGCTAGTGAGTATGAAAATGAAAATTTGGAGCATTGAGTCTGCCTAATCTTTTTGATTTTTGAACATTTGTTAATGGATGAATCGAGGGAATGAAACCAGGTGAGAGGTGGACGAGTGGGGATCATTGAGAAGAGATAATTGATTTTGGGGAGGATTGTCATTTCACCTGTTGCTATTCTGCCTAGAATGGATAGTGGGAAGTTCATCCATTGTTGGAGATCGTCATGAATTGTTTTCTGTGGTGGAGTGAAATTCAGGTTGATCAACTCTGACAGCCTGGGGGAAATGTGGATGCCTAAATAAGTGATGTGACGATTAGTCAGAGAGAAGATGCATAGAGGCTGATTTTATGGTGCATGTTGGGGGTTTGGATTCCTGTAATGAGGGGGTTCTGACTGATGTCTGCTGCTAGGGGTTCAATGAAAATGGTAAACAGAGAGGGAGAGAGCGGGCAACCATGCCTGGTCCCCCTGTGAAGAGTGAAGCTTTGTGAGGTTTGTCTGTTAGTAACTGTGGCTGTAGGTGAGGTGTAAATTGTTCTAATCCAGTTAATAAATGATTCTCCAAAGCCAAAACTGTGTAGGGTGTGGATGAGGAATGACCAGTTAACTCTGTCGAAGGCTTTTTCTGCATCTAAGGTGGCTATGATTGAATTATGGTTATGTGTGGCTGAGTGGCGTATTATGGATGAGTTTCTTCCTTTGATAAATCCTGTTTGGTCCGGGTGAATAATGGATGAAATTATTTTTTCTAATCTGTGGGAGAGTGCTTTAATTTTAATGTCGACGTTGAGGAGTGAAATGGGACAGTAACTTGAAGGCAGGGTGGGGTCTCTGTTTGGTTTGAGAAGGAGTGAGATGGATGCTGTATTCATGTTGGGTGGAAGTCTGGTGTTTTGTTGTATTTCGGTTAACATTCTGTGGAAGTGGAGCTAAGATGGACCAGAAGTTCAATTCAATTTAATTTTATTTGTATAGTGCCAAATCACAACAAAAGTTGTCTCTGGACACTTTCCATACAGAGCTGGTACAGGCCGAGCTCTTCTATCTACAGAGATCCAACAATTCCCTCATGAGCAAGCACTTTGCGACAGTGGCGAGGAAAAACTTCCTTTTAACAGGCAGAAATCTCAGGCAGAACCAGGCTCTGATTGGGCAGCCATCTGCCTCGACTGGTTGGGTTAGAGAGGGAGAGCAAGAGAGAGAGAGTGAGACAGACAGAGAAAGACAGACAGAAATGCAGTCAGAGAGAGAGAGAGAGAGAGAGAGAGAGAGAGAGAGATTTGAGATTTCAAACCATTTTTATTTGCTCACAGGCTCAAAACACACAGTAGTTTTGATGATAAAGTGCTCAAAAAAACAGAAAACAACAAAATAAACCAGTTTAGTTTAAGATGTTTAAGCCAGTAAGTGCCCAAAGAGCAGCTTCTTTTCCTCCACTGAACAGAGCACATCATTCACACACCACCTGTCTTTGAATTCATCTAGGTTTTGTGTCAGACTGTAGAAATTAAAATCTGTCCTCAGTCGGGTTTTCAACATTCGACAGAAGATCAGCCTGACATCGGTATCCACCGAACTCTCCAGTCTGTTCCTCCTGCTGATGTAGATGGCCATCTTGGCCTGACCTAACAGGAAGTTTAACAGCTGCCCTTTTGATTTGTTCTTCCGGTTGTACCTGTGACACAGAATGAATGTTTGGTGTGAGAAGACTTCATGAAACCTGGTAAAACACACGCTCAGCAGATGGAACAGAGCAGAGAGACGAGCACACTCTAAGAAACAATGAAACACAGTTTCTCTTTGAGCACAGAAAGGACAGTTAGGGTCAACATCTGGATTGATCACAGACACAAAGGCATTTACAGGAAGAACAGCGTGCAGAAGCCTCCACTGTAGATCTCCCACCCTCCTGGTTAAAGGAGCTTTGTACAGTTCTCTCCACTCAGGCCTCTGAGCCTGTGTGAGGGCCAGCTGAGCTCTCCATGGAGTGTCCACTCGGCCCGCCAGTTTACGTTGGTTCAGTACTTTAACCAGTAAACAGTACATACTTTTACCTGCTGTGGTCCTCAGCGTGTACTCACTGTTTACCTTCAACAAGAAGTCCTCCGCACACTCAAACACAGGAGTCATTTTTACCTCAGGAAAAGGATCCGAGTCATCGGCTGCTTTCAGCCCTGCCCCATGTGCAACAGCTAAAAACCTCTCAGAGTCCGTCAGCTGATGTTTCCAGACTTCTAGCAGGTGGCCGATGACCCTGGCAGACCTGACTCCGATACAGGAGGCCAGACTTGCAGCATTGTCCAGAGAGGGGCCGCATAAGTCCATCACCCGGCCTAGTGTGACAATCCTGGCCTCACACAGTCTCTGAAGCAGGGACAGTCCTGCGTCACACTTGAGCCGAGTCCCATAGACCACCGGCTCCTTCAGAAGCCAGAAGAGAGAGTCACAGGGAATCTGTCTCTCTTTTTTTAAAAGACTCCACACTTTGAACAGTCCTCTGTAGAAAGCAGGCAGATTGTCCATCCTCAATCCACTCAAGTCCATTAAAAACAGGGACTCTGCTAGTCCTAGTCCACCACAGCGTTCCAGAATGGCTCTAGACACAGGTCTCCAGACCAGGTCTGCAGGTCCACACAGCAGTCTCTGGATGAACTGGAGCCTGAAAGCAGCTCCTCTGCTCGCCAGGTGTACCAGCCCGTGGCCTCCTTCATCCTTGGGCAGGTAGAGGACGCTCTGCGGGACCCAGTGCAGGCGATCCCAGAAAAAGTCCACCATGATTGCCTGCACCTTGGACAGCAGGTTTGGAGGAGGGTCCACACACGCCAAACGATGCCACAAACTGGAGGACACAAGGTTATTTACCACCAGGACACGATCTTTAAAAGACATTTTTGGAAGAATCCACTTCCATTTGTCCAGCTTGGCCTGGACCTTTTCCAGAACATTCTCCCAGTTCCTGGAAAGAGAGGATTCATCTCCGAGGTGAACCCCCAGATATTTAAGTCCTCCTCTCTTTCACACCAGACCTCCTTGCAAAAGCAGTTTTCTGCTCAGCCCGCCACCTACAGCTAAGGCCTCGCTTTTCAGCCAGTTAACCTTAGCTGAGGAGATTTTACCAAAGTCCATTACAGTTTGATGTAGCCTATTAATGTCCTCCTGATTTTTAACAAAAACAATAACATCATCAGCATATGTAGACAAATGTAACGGCGCTTTCAGACCTGCAAAAGGGATACCAGACAGCTGTGATCTCAGTTTGTGCAAAAGGGGCTCTATGGCCAGAGAATATAACATTCCTGACAGAGCACACCCCTGTCTGATGCCCCTCAGGACTTTAAAAGGAGCACTTAAAGCACCGTTAACCTTCAGTACACTCTCAATGTTATGGTACAAGACCCTGTTCTTGGCTATAAGACCAGAGCTGAACCCAAAAGCCTGCAGCGTCTGCCACAAGTACTGGTGTTCAACCCTGTCAAAAGCCTTTTCTTGGTCCAGAGAAATCAGACCAAGCTCACAGCCCAATGAACCAGAGAGGTTCAAAACATCACGAATTAGAGCAATGTTGTCAGTTATCAACCTGCGCAGTACGCAGTACGTCTGGTCTCTGTGAATGACCTGCTCCATCACATTCTTCGGCCTCTTGGCCAACACTTTCGACAGCAGTTTGTAATCCGTGCAGAGTAAGGACACAGGCCTCCAGTTCTTAATGTCCTGCAGATCACCTTTCTTTGGGAGCAGGGTGAGGACAGCTCTCCTGCAGCTTAGAGGCAGTTGCCCCTTACTCAGACTGTCTCTGAGGACAACTAACAAATCCTCACCCAGCACTGGCCAGAAAACCTTGTAAAAATCAGCGGGGAGGCCGTTTATCCCTGGAGCCTTCCTGCTCTGCAGGCTCTGCAGGGCCTCCTGCAGCTCTTGAGCAGACACCGGAGCCTCCAGTTCCACAATGTCCTCCTCACAGACCTGAGGCAGACCCTCAAAGAAGGACATGATCCCCTCAGGCTCCTCCTGTAGCTCAGCCTTATAAAGTCCTCTGTAAAAGTCTGCAGCACACTGACGGATCTCAGCAGAGTCATACAGCAGCTGTCCGGTGTCAGACCGCAGAGCGTGCATCAGTCTCTTCTGTCCATTTTCACACTCTAGACCGAAGAAGAAGTGAGAGGGAGTGTCCATCTCAACGATGTGCCGGAAATGTGAGCGGACCAGAGCGCTCTGCGCAGAGATACTCAGCAGGTCAGACAGAGCTGATTTTTTATCTTTGAGAACTTGAAAATGTTCTCGATCTCCTGTGGAGTCTACTAAACGTTGAAGCTCCACCACTTCTCTCTCCAGAGCTCTCATAGACCTGACATGTCCTTTGTGACATTGAGAGTGTACTGCAGACAAAGCTGCTTGATCTGAGCTTTGCCTACGTCCCACCACTGCTGTGAAGAGCTAAAAGCATGTTTCTCTGAAACTACTCCAGAATGATTTAAAAGCCTTGTGAAACCTGCTGTCAGTTAACAGAGTGGTGTTAAAATGCCAGTATGCACTCTTACATTTCATGTCTTTGACAGACAGCACACAGTGCACCAGAGAGTGGTCAGAAAAACCCACCGGGCTGATGGAAACACCTTTAAAAACACTAAAGTGATGTTTAAAACAATAAACTCTGTCCAGCCTGGCTAGAGACAGCCAGTTATCCCTGCTGTGCACCCAGGTGAACTGTCTCTGAGCAGGATGGAACCGTCTCCACACGTCACAGAGTTCAAACGTTTTAACCAGTTTCAACAGGGTGCATTTAGAAGCAGTGTGAGGTTCCTGATGGTTCCTGTCTAACTGAGGGTTCTCTGTGCAATTAAAATCACATCCCAGGAACAGGTATTGCTCACTACTGCAGGTAGTAAGAACAGTCTTTAAAACGTCTAAAAACACCAGTCTATCTAAGCCAACAGTTGGAGCATAGACATTTATAAAAACCATCCTCACACTCTCAAAGACAGCACAGACTTTCAACATCCGGCCAGGAACGATCTCTTCCACAGAGCAGGAAACAGGTGTAAAGTCTCTAGAGAAGAGGATCCCAACACCTCCACTGTTACTGCTCCTGTGGCTGAGGAAGAGCTCCCCCCTCCACTCCCTCCTCCAGTCTGACTCGTTATCAAGAGTGCTGTGGGTCTCCTGAAGGAAAACCACATGTAGTCTTTTACATTGGAGAAGAGAGAAGAGAGCAGCTCTCTTCACATCCTCTCTCGCACCATTAATATTCAAGGAGCCAATGTTTATATCACACATGATGGTAAGGCTGTGTGTAAACAACAATAGCACCAAGGGCAACAGATAGAAGAGGACAGAAAACACCTTCATCTTACACATCCTTCTCTATCTGTGCCCGCACTGTCATCAACAGTTTTTTCAATCGGTAAGTCTCCGGGTCGGTGAAAGAAGGCTGACCAAGCTCTCCTGACTTCCTCAAGAAAAACTTGGTGGAGTCATGAAACAGCTGAAGGTCTGGAAAATGTTCCTCCATCTTCACCGCTCTCAGCCCCTTTGTGTTCTTTAGAAAGGATCTGATTCTGGAGAAAGAGTAACTGGTGTGTGTTTCTGCTTGCATGTTCTCTGAGTCAGATTCACTGTCCTGTATGTTCACTTGTGAGCTGTGTATGTCCTGTGTGTCAATGTGTGAGCTGTGTGTGTTCTGTGTGTCAGTTTGTGAGCTGTGTGTGTCCTGTGTGTCAGTGTGTGAGCTGTGTGTGTCCTGTGTGTCAGTGTGTGAGCTGTGTGTGCCTCTGACTGAGAGGAGGAGCACTGTGGGTCTTTCTTTGACACTTTTGGAATCTTTTCACTGGTGGGTTTGCTTTCTAGAGTTTTCCTTTTTAATGCCACTTTTAAAAAATCCTCCTCTATCACACCATCCTCCTCCATCACACCATCCTCCACCCCATCCAACACTGACTCAGCCACCCTGGTGGCAGTCTGTTCAGCCAGCTCTTTCACCACAGTCTGACTTCTGGGCTCTGCCTGTTCAGTTTGAGAAGTGACCTCTTCCTCTGTCTGACTCTTCACCTGTTCCTCCCTGTCTATAGATATGTTTGTGTCGTTTATACATCTCTGTGCACCCTGCGCTTCGCTCCACGCTTCACTCTGTGTCTTGGACAGCCACTGTCCATGGGAACCTGCAAAACGACAAAGCACAGAGACTCCGGGGAAGGAGCTAAGTTAGTAACACGCCATGGTAGGACATGAAAGCGTGCAGATGGAGAGGGAGAGAAGGACAGAGGAGCTCTGTGTATCTTCGGAGGTCCCCCGACAGTCTAATCCTATAGCAGCAAAACTAGGGGCTGGTCCAGGACAAGCCTGAGCCAGCCCTAACTATAAGCTTGAAGACAGGCAGTGTCTGCCTCCCGGATAAAGACTGGAAGATGGTTCCGCAGGAGAGGAGCTTGATAGCTAAATGCTCTGGCTCCTGTTCTGCTTTTTGAGACTTTAGGAACCATAAGTAGAGCTGCATTCTGAGAACGCAGTGTTCGAGTGGGGTAATAAGGTACTATGAGCTCTTTAGAATAAGAAGGTGCCTGGCCATTTATGGCTTTGTAAGTAATTAGGAGAATTTTAAATTCTATTCTAAACTTTACAGGGAGCCAGTGCAGAGTGGCGAGTATTGGAGAAATATGATCTCTCTTCCTGGTTTTTGTCAGAACATGTGCTGGAGTGTTCTGGAGCAACTGGAGAATATTCAGCAACGAATTTGGGCAGCCTGATAGTAAGGAATTGCAATAATCCAGCCTGCAAGTTACGAATGCATGGACTAGTTTTTCTGCATCATTTTGTGACAAAATATGCCTGATTTTTGCAATATTACGTAGGTGAAAAAAGGCAGTCCTTGAAATTTGCTTTACATGGGAGTGAAAGGACATGTCCTGGTCAAAGATAACTTCCAGATTCTTTACAGTGGTGCTGGAGGCCAGCGCAATGCCATCCATAACTGCTATGTCATCAGAAAGTGACTTTCTAAGATGTTTAGGGCCTACTACTATAACTTCAGTTTTGTCTGAGTTTAGTGTGGCGCACCTAAAATAGTGTCACCACATTTTGTGAAAAAAATGAGAATAATAATTGCATTTGCAGATTCTTGTTATTGTGTACGTTTATTTTAATAGTAATAAGGACTAAGTGCATTTTTATTACACTCATGGAGTGATAAAACTCTTTTGGTTGGGTAGCAGCAAGGTGTTCACTTCAGTTGCTCCAGGGACCTGTTAGGGAACGTGCATCTCGCCGTCTCCTCAGAGGCAATCTGGAATGGCAGAAGATGCACACTGTCTTATTGTGTGCTTTATCTACCTGATACAGGTTTAAATCTTTGTTGCCGCGGTGCCCATTCCTGGGACCCGTAACAAATCTTGGGGGCTCGTCCGGGATCGGCGCCACCTCCTGGTGCGGAGCTGATCCATTGATGACATCTGGGACCAATACCGAGGCTGAGGCGAGCAGGGAGCTGTGAGCTGGGGCAGAGACTGAGCTGTTGCTGAACTGTGTAACCTATCGTGAGGGACAGGGACAAGCTATTGCCATGTCAAAGAGTGAGAGGGACAACCTGGTGTGGGACATTAAGAGAAGCCTACTCACCTTGTCAGCGGAAGAGCTCTTCCACGTCGCCAAAGAAGTGGGTCCAGTGCCAGGCCGGGATCCGTAAGAGCTACAGGAGGGAGACCATGAGGACTGCTTTGACTACATCAGCTCATTCATGTATAGTAAGCACTTGCTTGATTCAGAGGACAGTGGGATGGTTGAGTTATTGGTTTTAAAGGATGCTATTGATGCTGTTGTTAAGAACCGTGATATACTGTGTTTGCCAGAGTTAGAACCACAACCCATGCAGACAGCCTCCCAAACAGTACCTACCACTCAGACCTCAGATCACAATGCTAGTAGGTTACACCAAACTGTCCTTGAGTCCGTTACAGATAATAACACTAATCCAATGTCTCAAGTTGTAGACGCAGTTATCCCTACTGTTCCAGCCACCTCTACTTTGCCTGGTAAAGGCAGCAGTGTTTGTACTACTAGCCCAGTGTTAGCTAACGCTCTATCTGGCAATACAAACGTTGAGTTACTGGAAATGCTTGCTAGTTATGAGGAGCTAGGCCGAAAGCTTAGACAAAACTTTGTAGCGCCTGCGACACAGTCACTAGAACACCCCTCACTGTTAGCAGCGCACACTAGCCAGGCTCATAGTGACACATCACGCGCCAGCTTGCCTTGTGTGCAACCCATTCAGGAAGGGATGATCTCCTTACGAGATCTCTCCTACCTACAAAGAAGGGAGTTCAAAGTGCAAGGAGGTCAGATAGGTGACCATTCCTCAGACATAAGCTACAGTAATGTCTGCAAGCAAATTGAGGAAGGGACAAGAGAAGGCTTCCAGGACACAGAAATAGTTTGTGGGGTGCTCCGAATAATAAGACCTGGAAATTTTAAAGACATGCTAATAAACAAAGACGATCTTACCGTGATAGAACTCAAGGGGTTCCTCGAGGCCCACCTAAGAGAGAAAAACAGCACAGAGTTATTTCAGGAGCTAATGTGTGCGAGACAAGAGGAGAACGAGACACCGCAACAGTTCCTCTACCGTGTGATAGGGTTGAAACAACGTGTCCTCTTCACATCAAAACTGTTAGATACAAGCATAAAATACAGTGCAGCTACTGTTCAAGATGTCTTCCTACACACAGTCTACCAGGGGTTAGGACATAAACACAGTGACGTATGCAGAGAATTAAAGCCCCTTCTAACAAGTGGTGAAGTAAGTGATGAAACACTACTACGCCATGTAATGTGGATCACCAGCAAGGAAAGTGAGAGGCAGAAGAGGATTGGGTCTTCTCGTCGGCAGACCGCAACAAGCGCACATAGCGCACAGCTTGAGCTCAATACAGTCCAAGAACAAAACAACAGGCCAGAGAGTTCAGCATCCAAAACAAAGACAGACCCAATTAAAGAGCTTGCAGCCAAAGTTGAAAAGCTCACGAGCATGGTTGAGGCCATGAAACAACAAAGCCAGCCACGACCATTAGAGCCAGTGAATCAGTATTTTCAAGGCAGAACAAGAAACAGGAAAGACAGAAGTTATGGCTGTCCAAAATGTGTCGAACAAGACCGACCAGATTGTAGCCATTGTTTCTCCTGTGGCGAGGAAGGCCACAGGGCTGTGAGCTGTCTAAGGAAACCAAAGAGTCAGGGAAACGGGAACCGGTCACTGCCACGGGGCACCCAGTGACTGGATCTGAAATGAAGCCCCAAATTGAGCGTTCTAGAGAAGTGATAACTCAAAACAGGCATGATGGCAAGAAAGCTAATCTTCCCTCCTCTCTTACCCCAGAAGTAGCTAACACACAGGAAACTTACAAACAAAACAAACCTTTTACTCACTCTTCTTTTGAACCACTTATTACCAAACGTGGAGCGGTGGCCAAACTAATAGGGAAGAAAGCCCTGATACAATGTAACCTAAGTGGCTTGGCAGTAACTGCATTGCTCGACTCAGGTGCACAAGTTAGCATGATAAGCCATGCATGGAAAGACCTGTATCTGCCTGACCTTGACATCCGACCGATGTCTGAGATCATTGAGGAAATTGATGAGCTGAAGGTGTATGCTGTTAATGGAGAGCTTATCCCATTCGATGGCTGGGTATGCATAACAGTCAACCTACCAGGAAATGAGGATCCCAACCTGTCCATCAGTGTTCCATTCCTAATCAGTAGTTTAAAGATGGAGAAACCATTGATTGGTTTTAATGTTTTGGAACAACTCATTCAGGGTCAGCCAGGACGGTTGGTGCCTGCTCTGACTAACTTGCTTCGCAATGCCATCTCTGTCCCCAGTGAGAAAGCAGAGGCAATAGTGAGCTTTATTCAGGCAGCAGAGCCAAGTATGCCACAAGGACGCCTGAGAACAGGTGCAAAGGACATGGTCATCCCTGCTGGCCAAGTTGCCTGGGTGAGGTGCCGGATTCCCCCAACCATGAACTCTCCTGACCGTCTGGTGTTATTTGAAGCAGATGAAGGCAGTCAACCTTTAGACCAGCTGGACCTAGGGGCAGGTTTGTTGGAGATACAGAACCTTGCAAAGCCTTATGTTGCAGTTGCGGTTGGCAATAACACCAAACATGATATTACCTTACCCAGGAAAACAGCCTTAGGCACCTTGCAGCATATTGACAGGATTGTGGAAGCTGAACCCCCCAATGAACCGACATCCTCTGTTGCAGTCACCGAGGACACCACTCAACTCACTGAGCCACCTCCATCCCTGTGGCACCCTCCTGTGAACCTTGATCACCTGGAGGAGGAACAACAAGAGGTTGCTAAGAGATGTTGTATGCTGTATGAGGAGTCCAGGGTTTTCGCGAGGGGCGGAGACGACATTGGCTGTATCCCAAACCTGTAAATGGTGATAAATCTAAAAGACGACATCCCAGTGCAGAGAGCGTACACATCAATACCAAAACTCCTGTTAAAGGAGGTCAAAGAATATGTTCATCCGTTAAGGATCCCGTTCGGGCTGTCTAATGCGCCTGCAACCTTCCAGAGAGGCATGGAGGAGATGTTGAGTTCTCTGAGGGATGAGTGCTGTATACCGTACCTCAACGATGTCCTGTGCTAGTCACGATCATTTGGAGACCACGTGGAGGTGGTCCGCAAAGTGCTCCAAGCTTTGCAATGTCATGGGGCGAAGCTTCAACCAGAGAAGTGCGAAATGTTCAAGGGAGAAGTTCGCTATGTAGGACGCCTTGTCTCTGCTGAGGGTGTTCGGGTCGACCCAAAGGATCTGGAGGCTGTGTTGGCCCTGAAAACCAAAACACCACAGACTGTAGGTGATCTGAGAAGGGTCCTTGGCTTTCTCAGCTACTACCGATCATTCATACAGAACTTCTCAAAGTTAGCTAAGCCACTCTATGAGCTCCTCCAAGGGGGACAACACCATCAGCCCATTCCCAACAGAGTAAAACCAAGGGGCCCCAGCTGTCATCTAGGGCATCTATAGAGTGGACTGCCAAGCACCAAAACACACTTGAGGGACTGGTCGACATGTTAACCCATCCTCCAGTTCTTGCATATCCAAACTTTGATTTACCATTTGTCCTGCATACAGATGCGTCAGAGCAAGGCCTCGGGGCCGTTCTGTACCAGCAGCAGGATGGAAAGCTGCGAGTCATTGGGTATGGTTCCCAAACCCTGACGCCAGCGGAAAGGAACTATCGTTTGCATAGTGGCAAGTTAGAGTTCCTTGCTCTGAAGTGGGCAGTGTGTGAGAAGTTTAGAGACTATCTCTTCTATGCTCCGCACTTCACCATCTATACTGATAATAACCCACTGACATACGTTATGAGCACAGCAAAACTCAATGCGGTTGGTTACCGCTGGGTGGGTGAACTGTCAGATTTCTGCTTTAACATCAAGTATAGACCTGGCAGAGTTAACACTGATGCGGATACCCTATCCCGTATCCCCCTTGATATTGACCGCTACATGTCAACATGCACAGAGGAGTTGTCGCAGGATGTGGTGAATGCAGCCTGGGAGGGAAGTCAAGCAGCCCAGAAGAAAGAGGTTGCCTGGGTGGCTGCTCTCTTTGCCTCCTCCCTTGACGTGATCCTGCAGCCACACACACCTTTACATAAACAAAGTCACAAGGAGTTGTCTCAGGCCCAAAGAGAGGAACCCACAATTGGGGAGATCATACGGCTCAAGGAGACAAGTGCTAAACTTACCGATGATACCTGGAGGTCAGTGAAGGGGGCCGCCCGCAAGCTCCTCCACGAGTGGACATGACTACATCTCGAGGATCAAATCCTGTATCGAAGGACACCAGAGAGGAAACAGTTGGTCCTACCTCTCAAATACCAATCTGATGTCTTGAAGCACCTTCATGATCACATGGGGCACGTGGGCACCGAGAGGGTACTTCATCTTGCCAGGGACCGATTTTACTGGCCCCACATGAAGAGGTGCATAGAGGAATATGTGACAAAGAAATTCTGCTGTATAAAACAGAAGAAGCCGACAGTCCATGTGCGTGCCCCCATGAGTAGTTCGAAATCTAACTCACCCCTGGAACTAGTTTGTGTAGACTATTTGCACCTTGAGAAGAGCAAAGGGGGCTACGAGTACATTTTGGTGGTCATTGATCATTTCACGAGATTCACGCAGGCTTACCCAACAAAAAATAAGTCTGGGCGGACAGCAGCAGAACGGATTTACAATGACTTTGTGCCTCGCTTTGGATTTCTTAACAAACTTCATCATGATCAGGGACGTGAGTTCGAAAATGACCTTTTTTGAACACTGGGGCAGCTCTCAGGCATAGGTCATTCTCGAACATCTCCATACCATCCCCAATGTAATCCAGCTCAACGGTACATTGCTGCAGATGTTACGCACACTGACCGACAAAAGAAAGGAGACATGGAAGGAACATCTCCCACAGGTTATACATGCGTATAACTGCACCCACGCCTCCCCGTGGACCTCCTTTTTGGCCTGTCAGAGGAGGCAGATCCAGTGACGCACAAAGGGTATGCTGAGAAGTGGCGAAAAAGAATGACCGAAGCATACCGTATCGCTAATAACAACAGCCTGTCGTCTAGTGCGAAAGGCAAGTCTTATTAAGACCAGAAGGTGAGAGGAGTGGTCTTAAAGCCAGGAGAGAGAGTATTGGTTCGGAATCTAGGCGAGCGGGGTGGGCCTGGTAAACTACGCTCATACTGGGAGAAGAGAATATATGTGGTGAAGGAACAGGTCTCAGACAACCCAGTATATGTCATCCATCCAGAAGGCGGCAACAAAGAAAAACCCAGAACATTGCACAGAAATCTGCTCTTGTTGGTCAATGATTTACCAGTGGAATTGCCACCACAGCCCACCAAACCAACCTCAAAGCCATCACAGAAGCAAGGAAACACTCAGAGAGGAAGAAATGTGAGAGACCAAACACCAGACTCTGAAACATCTGACTCAGGTGATGAGTCAGGTGGAGGTTACTGGTTGAGGATACCAACAAGCCGGGCTGGGCTGAGACCTGCGCCTATACTTGAGAGGCCAACCATGCTCCCTAGACGACAAACGTCAAGGCTGGAGATTCAGGCCTTACCTGAGCAGATGTCTGCTGAAATCAATAGGGAACTTGCCAGAGCACAGGATAAACTGGGACCGATGGAGACTCACATCTTACCTGAGATGGACTTTGTTCTGCCCGGAGCTGAAGCGCAGATGGAGAGTCAAGGTGAGGGAGAGCACCCACCAGACCAGGGTGAACTACAACAGGTGGATGAGCCAGATATGTTTCTTCAAAAGGAACCAGAGGCAGACAATCGGCTGGCAGTCTCTGATGCACCTCAGTGTGAGGAGGAGTGGGGCTTGCCTGAACAAGAATGCATTCAAGTTCCCCCGTTCAACTGAGAAGGTCCACAAGAGTAAGACGTCCAGGCCAAATGCTTACTTACCCATCCCTTGGCCATCCAACCTATCAGTCACGCTCTACTGTAAATGCTGTTGATACTTACCTTGCACCCCATACTCACCTGTGTTACCCTCAGTCATACTCACCATCATTCCAAAGTGCACCCCTGGTCCAATGTCCATATCTAACAGTTGCCTATCCCATCTATGATTAAATCACAATGTACAAGTAGTCAGCCAACAGAACCATACATTTTTCAGATGGCAGGGTTTAGTACATTGTAAATATTGTTTTGTACGAGAGTGTTGAATTTATTTTGGATGAGACTTGTAATTTAAAGTAAGTGTCGGGAGCCACTTTTGTTGTTGGGGAGCGTGTGGCGCACCTAAAATAGTGTCACCACATTTTGTGAAAAAAATGAGAATTATAATTGCATTTGCAGATTCTTGTTATTGTGCACATTTATTTTAATTGTAGCAGAACTAGCCTCTAACTGACCTTCTCTTACCCTCTCTGAATTCTCATGAGAAACAGAGTTGTAAACCAGTCTAACTGATTGAACTATAGACCATCTAGAATGCTCATAATGAAGTGTGATTTCGAAGAGAGACAGGATGTCCCATGTCAATGCTGATTACTCCCTCAATAGCCCTAAGGAGTCAAGACAATTAAACTGTCTGGAAGAACAAAGGCCAGGCTTCAACTGAATCCCCAAACCGAGTCTGCTGATGGGTTGCAAAGTAGCCAACCTTAAAATGAACTGTTTGTAAGCCAGAGGACTTTGTTTCTTGGTATACCTGACAATTGCATCTCTGTACGACTCAACACTGGACATATTCACATGACTAAACCCATGATGTATATGATGCCCATGTTCTCTCATGTCCCATGACAAGCTGTGAATCTAACTTTGTTTTAAGATTTGCCTGAGGCTCTGCAATGGAGCCTTCCTACCGTCTAAGGGTTTGTAGGGTTCGAAGTTGATTGTGCTTTACGAGACTTTTATTAAGGAATAATCATAAGGATGATAATCATTTTGGCAAATACAGTCTGCATTTCTTTATCTTTATTTCTTTCTTTTTCTTTTGTTGTTGTATTAGTTATAGATTGAGTCATTATTCATGTTGGGATGAAACTGTACCAGGATTATCATTGAATGTTGTCACCCAACCATAGGAAGTGCCTGATGCATGCTGTGAACAATGTTGAAATGTCATTGAAAATTTGTTATTGAAATTATATGTGATTGACCATAGTGAGAAGAAGATGAGCCCCTCCTGTGAGTCATTGATTAATTCAGCTCCTTGAGGCGATTGTGCGTCACAAAGCGTCTCACATGTTCGACGGCCTGCCCATTAGACACGCCCCTGGAGCGAGGTTTAAATGTCTGCAGCCGCAGCATGAATTCAGTGCGTGCGTTACTCAGAGTGCGCGTTACTCCGTCTTGTCTTAAGTTATGTTGCGTTATGTTTAGTTTTCTCTATTAGTTCTTTGTCTTAAGTTTTGCACAGTCGTTTTTGCTCTTTAAGTTTTTCCCGCCTTCGAGCTACTCAAAAGCCATACCGAGTAGCGTGATTTATTTTTCAGAAGACGTGTTCCTACAGTTTGCCGTGGAATTTTTGTTTTAGCTAAACGTTTTTGTTTTAACCTCAGTAAATTTTAGTCAAATAATAATAATTTTGTAGCCTTTTTCGACCGGCCATCGAAGAGACTATCAATTTTGTTACTATCAGTCTAAAATAATCCGTCACGGACTCAACCAAACCAAAACCCTGCAGCCAGCTGTTGATCCTTGGTCCGGCTAACAACTGTCCGGAGCCGTCCCTCATCTGTAACCGACACCCTAGAACCAGTTCCAGAGACGTCACAGTCCAACATCAGCTCTCCACCTTGGTGCGCTTGGCCTTCACCCGACCACTGAGCAGATCGAGCCAAGGACGACCATCTGGGCATCTTTGAGTTAGTTTGGAGCAGAGCACAACGGGACGCCATCAGTCAAGTAGGCATGCTAAGCGGGTTTGAATAAGAGTTGGTCCGTGAGGTTAATAGACAGTCAATTCGTCCAAATTCTCTCCATTAATCGTTTATTACCTTAACTCTACGTTCGCGTCCCCATTATTCCTTTTCAACTCCCTCTCACTATCGCCAATTTATTTACCATTGTGTTGCCATAAGTTTCTTGTGTGTTCTGTCATATCACCTCCCATCTTCTGTCTTATTATTTATGATACATCACTCATTATCCATAATTCTGCTTAACAAATGATACTTTGATAAGTCCTGGTTTGACGGTGTCCTTTTGAACTGAATATATACGATTGCTGTATCCAGAGTTTACACTTCAGATTATCGGACTGGTTTATCGTTAAGTTCATTCGTTAGTATTTTATCAGCGTTATAGCAGTTAATTTCTGCAGTCCTTCTTAGCTGAGGAAGGTGGTGCCCCGTTATTTTATCAACGAATGCAACATCAAATTAAGGTAGTACACACTACATAATAGTAATAAGGACTAAGTGCATTTTTATTACACTCATGTAGTGATAATACTCTTTTGTTTGGGTAGCAGCAAGGTGGAACCTTTGTGTTCACTTCAGTTGCTCCAGGGACCGGTTAGGGAACGCGCATCTCGCCGTCTCCTCAGAGGCAATCTGGAATGGCAGAAGATGCACGCTGTCCTTATTGTGCCTGCTTTATCTACCTGATACAGTTTTAAATCTTTGTTACTGCGGTGCCCATTCCTGGGACCCGTAACATTAGCATCAGAAAATTGCAAGTCATCCAGGTCTTTTTGTCCTGAGGACATGCTTCTAGTTAACTGACTGGTTTCATTGATAAATATAACTGGGTATCATCTGCATAGCAATGAAAATTTATTGAGTGCTTCCTGATAATCTTACCTAAAGGAAGCATATATAAGGTGAATAGAATTGGTCCAAACACAGAACCCTGCGGAACTCCAAAGCTGACTTTAGCGAGCACAGAGGAGTCGTCATTAACATGTACAAACTGAGAGCAATCTGACAAGTAGGATTTAAACCAGCTTAGTGCAGTTCCATTAATGCCAATGAAGTGTTCCAGTGTCTGCAATAGGATACCATGGTCAATGGTGTCAAATGCAGCATTAAGATCCAATAAGACTAGTACAGAGACAAATCCTACATCAGATGCAATTAGAAGGTCATTTGTAACTTTAACCAGTGCTGTCTCTGTGCTATGATGCACTCTAAATCCTGACTGGAAATCCTCAAATAAACTATTATTGTTTAGAAAGTCGCACAGCTGATTGGCAACTGCTTTCTCAAGAGTTTTTGAGAGAAAGGGAATGTTGGATATCGGCCTATAGTTGGCTAAAAACCCTGGATCAAGAGTAGGCTTTTGATCCAGGGAGGGAGGTTGGAGACATTGAGTCCGAATGGACCATGTTCTCCACTTCCATTGTTGATGCAGCCGTCTGTAGCAGTGGCCGTAAAGTCGGCGGTGCCTGTCGTGGCGGCAACCCCCGAACCCTGTGGTGGACACCGGAAGTAAGGGATGCCATCAAGCTGAAGAAGGAGTCCTATCGGGCCTGGTTGGCTCATAGGACTCCTGAGGCACTTGATGGGTACCGGCAGGCCAAGCGTGCGGCAGCTCGGGCGGTTGTAGAAGCAAAAACTCGGGTCTGGGAGGAGTTCGGGGAGGCCATGGAGGAGGACTACCGGTCGACCTCGAGGAAATTCTGGCAAACCGTTCGGCGCCTCAGGAGGGGGAAGCAGCTTTCTGTCAACACTGTTTACAGTGGAGGTGGGGAGCTGTTGACCTCGACTGGGGATATTGTCGGGCGGTGGAAGGAATACTTCGAGGATCTCCTCAATCCCTCTGTCATGTCTTCTGTAGAGGAAGCAGAGACTGGGGACTTGGAGGTCGATTCATTCATCACCGGGGCTGAAGTCACTGAGGCAGTTCGCAAGCTCCTCGGTGCCAGGGGTGGATGAGATCCGCCCTGAGTACCTCAAGTCTCTGGATGTTGTAGGACTGTCTTGGTTGACACGCCTCTGCAGCATCGCGTGGCAGACGGGGACAGTGCCTCTGGACTGGCAGACTGGGGTGGTGGTCCCTCTTTTCAAAAAGGGGGACCGGAGTGTGTGTGTTCCAACTATCGGGGGATCACACTCCTCAGCCTCCCTGGTAAAGTCTATTCCAGGGTACTGGAGAGGAGAATCCGGCCGATAGTCGAACCCCGGATTCAAGAGGAACAATGCGGTTTTCGTCCTGGCCGTGGAACACTGGACCAGCTCTATACCCTCCACAGGGTGCTTGAGGGTTCATGGGAGTTTGCCCAACCAGTCCACATGTGCTTCGTGGACTTGGAGAAGGCATTCGACCGTGTCCCTCCCATCATTCTGTGGGAGGTGCTTCAGGTGTATGGGGTTGGAGGCCCTCTGTTGAGGGCTGTACAGTCCCTGTACAACCGGAGCAGGAGCTTGGTCCGCATTGCCGGCAGTAAGTCGGACCTGTTCCCAGTGCATGTTGGACTCCGGCAGGGCTGCCCTTTGTCACCGGTTCTGTTCATCATTTTTATGGACAGGATTTCTAGGCGCAGCCAGGGGCCGGAGGGGGTTCGGTTCGGGGGCCGGCAGATTTCGTCTCTGCTTTTCGCGGATGATGTTGTCTTGTTGGCTACCTCGAGCCAGGACCTTCAGCATGCGCTGGGGCGGTTCGCAGCCGAGTGTGAAGCAGCTGGAATGAGAGTCAGCACCTCCAAGTCCGAGGCCATGGTTCTCGACCGGAAAAAGGTGGCTTGCTCCCTTCAGGTTGGGGGAGAGTTCCTGCCTCAAGTGGAGGAGTTTAAGTATCTTGGGATCCTGTTCTTGAGTGAGGGAAGGATGGAACATGAGATTGACAGGCGGATCGATGCAGCGGCTGCAGTAATGCGGTCGCTCTATCGGTCTGTCGTGGTAAAGAAGGAGCTGAGCCGAAAGGCGAAGCTCTCGATTTACCGGTCAATCTACGTTCCTAACCTCACCTATGGTCATGAACTTTGGGTCATGACCGAAAGAACGAGGTCCCGGATACAAGCGGCTGAAATGAGTTTCCTCCGCAGGGTGGCGGGGCGCTCCCTTAGAGATAGGGTGAGGAGCTCTGTCACCTGGGAGGAGCTCAGAGTAGAGTCGCTGCTCCTCCGCATCGAGAGGAGTCAGCTGAGGTGGCTCGGGCATCTCTATCGGATGCCCCCTGGACGCCTCCCTAGGGAGGTGTTCCAGGCATGTCCCACCGGAGGGAGGCCCCGGGGAAGACCCAGGACACGCTGGGGTGACTATGTCACTCGGCTGGCCTGGGAACGCTTCGGGATCCCCCCCAGAAGAGCTGGAGGAAGTGTCCGGGGAGAGGGAAGTCTGGGCGTCCCTGCTCAGACTGCTCCCACCGCAACCTGGCCCCGGATAAGCGGAAGACAATGGATGGATGGATGGATGGTACGCCTGTTGATAAAGACAGATTGATCATGTCTAATACTGAAGAGTCAATTAAAGGTAATACTTCTTTAAACAGCTTCAAACAGTCAGAATGGGATCTAAGGATACAGGTTGATGATTTTGATGATGAAATTATTGAAATTAGTGGGTGAAGGTCAACAGGAGTAAAACAGTCTAAAACCGCGACAGGCTGAGTAATAGTTTCTACGGTTTCTGTGTTTGAAGACAAAACAGTACCTGTTTGTGGCGGAGCGAGGAGGAGGAGGGGGTCAAAAGGACCTTTAAATCCTGCCGACAACGCCAAGTGTGGCGGAGCGAGGCAGAGGAGGGGGGTCAAAAGGACCTTTAAATCCTGCCGACAACACCAAGTGTGGCGGAGCGAGGCAGAGGAGGGGGGTCAAAAGGACCTTTAAATGTTGTCGACAACGCCACCCTGGGAATTTCACCCAGGGAATTATTTTTCCCAAATACAAGGCACGCAGGTTCGTTCACTCAAGATGGCATGAGACATGATTCCCGATTTTAAAATGAACGTTTATTAAACAATTAATTTTAAAAGCAATAAAGGAACACACCATCCACACAGGACGGGGGAAGGGAAATAATCTAATCAGGGCTGGGGCCTAGTGCATGGAAAGGGGACTATTGTTGGGGAGGAATCCACAAATGAAAGAAAAAGGGAGTCAACTCAAATCACCGGACACACGTGCCAGACACACTCAGTGAGAAAACCTGCTCCCAGGACACAGCAGACAGGGGGGACGCCACCACCAACCACCAACACCTCCACCACTGGCCTCCAGCAACTGAAAAGGGGGGAAAATTAAGAATTTAGTGGGGTTGCAACCAAACGAATCATGAATATAAATCAAACTGTAACAAAATATAATTAATGGGCAAATCACAAGTTCAAAATTAACAAAATATCCCAACTAATAAATGCCCAAACTAAATAATACAATCAATGTAATTAAACAAAGATTAAAGAAACAAAACACAAAACAATTACTAAATTAAATATAGAAAATCTTTCAAATCAACCTAACAAATGATTAACAATACACAAAATCAGGATCAAACAAAAATATGCAACATAAGCCTATACAGATAACCCAGGAAAATGAATGTAACCTGCACTGTCGCGCTCTCATTCAGTCAGTTAAGAGGAACCAAACCCTGGTTAAAAGTTAGTGCTCTGGCCAGCGGCATCCAGTCAAGCAGCCGGCAACAAGTGTCTGTGCACACGTGTGCGAGGCCGTGCCGAGAGAATCTGCAGCGGCTTCTGTAATGTGACTGAGGCAGCGGCGGAAGCGCCGTGGAGACAAGCGGCCGCGGAGACAAGCGGCCGCGGGGGCAAACGGCAGCAGAGACAAACAGCCATGGGCACAGAGCAGCAGTAGAGACAAAACACCCGTAGACAAAGCAGCAATGGAGAAAAAGCGCCGGACACAAACAGCAGCGGAGACAAAGCAGCAGTAGAGACAAAGCAGCAGTAGAGACAAAGCAGCAGCCGAGACAAAGCAGCAGTAGCCCCAGCTATCAGGTTCCTGTGGCCCTGCACCAAGAACACACTATTAGTCTTGCGGGTTGTGCTAAAAATAATGCGGTGCATGCTATAGTAGGTGTACGTACCTTAATAGCAGCTACAGTCACACACACACTTGCATGGGAGGAGGGAGGGCGAGAGAGCTCCACACAGCCGCCGGCGTTTACCTGCGACCACACTAGCGTCAGCAACCAGATCAGCCATCAGCCACACCGCAAAGAGAGAGGACACTTACCACAGCTGATACGTGTAGTTGCACATACGGGGGCACGGAGCCGCACAAACAGTCGCCCTGTAGAGCCAAACAAACCGACACGGAAGTGACGAGGCGATGACGGGGGTGCAGAGAGAGAGAGAGAGAGAGAGAGAGCTGGTGGGAGTGCTGCCGCTTTTATACTGGCCCACCTCGTTAATGGCCAGCAGTAGCGCTCATGAGCAGCAGCCAGTCACCCAGAGGATAAGTACTTCTACGCTGCTACATGTTGATGGCAGGAGCCGATGAATTCTGTCTCTAATAGTTAGAATTTTTCATTAAAGAAGCTCATGAAGTCATTACTGTTCAGAGCTAAAGGAATACATGGTTCATCAGAATTATGGCTCTCTGTCAGCCTGGCTACAGTGCTGAAGAGAAACCTGGGATTATTCTTATTTTCCTCTATTAGTGCAGAGTAATAGGCTGCCCTGGCACTGCGGAGGGCTTTCCTGTATATTTTAAGACTGTTTTGCCAGGTGAACCGAAATTCTTCCAAATTGGTAGAACGCCATTTCCTTTCTATTTTTGCTTTCATTTGCAGGTTTGAGGAGTATACCATGGAGCTAACCTCCTCTGTTTAATTATCTTCTTTTTTGGGGGAGCAACAGAGTCAAGTGTCACACACAATGAACATGTAGCACTATCAACCAGGTAGTCAATCTGGGAGGGACTAAGGTTAGCATGAGAATCCTCTGTTGTATTGAGACATGGCATTGAATTAAATACTGATGGGATCATATCCTTAAATTTAGGTACAGCACTATCAGACAGGTAGTCTGGTATAAGAATTTTTGCCTACTGGCTGGTAGTCTGGTAATATGAATTCGAAAGTTATTAAATGATGGTCCGACAAAAGAGGATTCTGTGAGGAGACTATAAAGTCTTCAATTTCAGTGCCATATGTCAGAACAAGGTCGAGGGTGTGGTTAAAACAGTGAGTCGGTTCATTCGGGTCAATTCGAATTTGGACGAATTGACCTACTCTTAACCTCACGGACCAACTCTTATTCAAACCCGCTTAGCGTGCCTACTTGGTTGATGGCGTCCCGTTGTGCTCTGCTCCGAACTGGCTCGAAGACGTTCCAGATGTTCGTCCGTGGCTCGATCTGCTTGGTGATCTGGTGGAAGGCCCAGGCCTCCAAGATGACGAGCTGGTGCTGAACGGGGCGTCTCTGGAACTGATTCGGCGGTCGGTTACAGATGATGGACTGCTCCGGATGGTTGTGAACCGGACCAAGGATCAACAGCTGGCCGCAGGGTTTGGTTTCGGTTGAGTCCGTGACGGATTATTTTAGACTGATAGTACAAATTAAGAGTCTCTTCGATGGCCGGTCGAAGAAGGCTACAAAATTAGTATTACTTGCCTAAATTTACTGATGAAAAACACAACAAAACGTTGGGCTAAAGAGAAAGTTAACTTTGAAGCTTACGGCAAATTATAAGAATACGTCTTCTGAAGATAATTTACGCTACTCGGAATGGCTTGGAGTACCTCGAAGACGAAAACTTAAGGAACAAAACGACTGTGCAAAACTTAAGACAAAGAAGTAAGGAAAAGAACTCAGCTGTGGGTAACTAGACGTGAAAAAGAAAACAAAAGAACTACAAAACAAAACTAACTAACTACCTAACACAAACTTAGACAGAACTGAGTAACGCGCACTACACGCTGTTTTTAAAGGTTGCTCCGGGGCGTGTCGAAAGGGCAGGCCATCGAATCACGTGAGACGGTCTGTGACGCACGATCGCCTCACGGAGCTGAACTAATCAATGATTCATACGAGGGGCTCATCTGCTTCTCACTATGGTCAATCACATATAATTTCAATGACCAATTTTCAATGGCATTTCAACATTGTTCACAGCATGCATTAGACACTTTCTATGGTTGGGTGAAAACATTAAATGATAATCATGGTACAGTTTTATCCCAACAGGTATAATAACTCAATGAATAACTAATACAAAAATAAAGGTAGGAATAAAGAGAGGCAGATTATATTTGTCAAAATGATTATCACGATTATGGTTACTTATCGATAAATGTGCCAAGTCAAGCATATTCAATCTGACGGTTAGGAAACTCTGGATGGCAGTATGGTTTTGTGGTGACAATTCATACAAACTTTTATAAAACCGTTAAAATCAAAACTTGGTCATACTTCAGGTCAGAGATACGGGAAAAACATCAATATTATGCGTACAACAAGTCCTGCAAGTTGAAAACATGAAAAGTTAAGTTTAACATAAAATCTGGTTATCTTGGAGTGTTGAGGAAAATCACACAAGCATACACAAGTTGCTTCAATAGATGTCCGGTTTACGACCCATCAGCATTTGCTGATGTTTGTGGATGTTCCTCTGGAGCCTGGCGTTTGTCTCTCCAGACGGTTTTATTGTCTTGATCACTCTTGGGGCTATCAGGAGAGAATTAGCATTGCCATGAGAAACATAGTGAGGAGAAGGTGAGGAGAAGGCCACCTTTGATGTTGAGGTGTCTGTGTCCCTGGCTTCCCTGAAAAGAAAACATGGAGGAGATGTCTCTTGTCCAGACATCTTGTCTCTCTTCGAAATCAGATTGCATTATAGGTAAACCAGATGGTCTACAATTCAATCAGTTGGCGGGTTTACACCTCCATTTCCCTTGAGTATCACCAGAAAAGGAGGGAAAGAAGGGGTCAGTTAAAGGCCGGTTCTGCTACATGAGTTATTTGCAGTTGTGGTAACCTGCCATGGAAAATAAACCCATGTTTTCATCTAACTCAAAATCTCCGTCTTGCTATCATTCAAGCGCATAGGCGCACGTCAGAACTTATCCATCTATCAGCCGCCAGTATCTGACTATACAGGGTTCAGTCAGTACATTAGGTCGAAAACTGCTTCAAGTTGGATTAGTATTCGTCTAGTGAATTCGTTTGGAAATTCTGGATGTGAGGAGGACAAATGTTTGGAGTTGCCAAAGATTGCCAGAGTTGCTAATGGAAGCTACACTGGAGCAAGCTACAGTGGCAAGCCGAGCACCAGCGTCTTCACACCGGGAAACAACTCATCAAAGCCGGCCAACGCTTGATTGGGGTATGTCGTTATCAGTGCCGATGTTTGAATGGTAATGTTAATTTGTGTGCACACAGTCACTAAAACCAATGCATTGGTAATGTAGGCTACTCGCGTGTATCTTCAATTAACTTTACTTGTCGAGTTCTGGTGGAACATTGATCGTCTGCGGACTGACTCACGTGGGTCTAAAAATAACTTTTGCTCGTCGATGGGAACCGTTGCTTCACAAACTTTTCACGGAGTTGTTTGCATTCGTGGCCATTATGGTTGAAAGGGGAAAAAGCCAACTTGTTGAGACTGAACTTTGTGAGAATGCAGATGTAAAATCTGTCACTAAAAAACGTGTGATTAAATTAACACCAAAAGCATTGTTGGAAAAAAAATAAGCATGTTAGAAAGGCAAAGGAAATCTAAATTTGGTAAACTGACTAAAATAAGAGTATCTATTGTTAAATTGATGGGTGATAAAATGCATGTAGATGAGGATGAAACCGAATTTTACAGCTTCAATGAGCTTTCTGAAAACATACTACAGGTCTATACATCTCTATTGGCTTTATTGCCTGCTGATGAAGCAAGCAAACATGACATTTGGTACCAAGCTAAAATGCTGAGTGTCAATGAATTTACTGCATGTGTAAGCCAATGGTTGCTTGATGCTAAAGCAGGCTCAACCGCCAGAGTCTGTGGTGACTATGGTCAAAATGATTGTTCATTGGGTCAAACTGAAATTCAAGCTGTTGAAAAGGAAGTTAATGACGTCAATGGGAATGGAACTACGGTTGAAAAGGAAGAAGAGGACGAGGAAGATGTCATCCAACCGGAAGACAGCATCTCTAATGTGCAGTCACAGCACCATGGCTCAATTAGTTCTTCAAGTAGCCGCTCTTCTACATCTTCAGCTGCTAGACGCAAGGCAGAGGCAAAACGTGATGCACTCTTGGCTGGGGCTGCTGCTCTGAAAGATAAACACGCATTGGAGGAGCAGGAGCTGATATTGAAGAGAAAGAAGGAGCAACTGAAGTCGGACACTGAGTTGGCTGAAGTTACAGCTAAGCTAGCAGTGCTAAAGGTTGGTAACAGTATCCATTCAAAGCGATCTGATGGAATGTCTTCTTACATGAGGAAGGGGGCCAGGCCTAAGATCTTGCATACCTCGCTCAATCCACAGGCTCCAACATTTGTGCCTCCACCATCACATCAGAATGCAACTCAACCATTGCAAAGTAATGCCCCAGCATTTGGACCTGTCATGCCAACATTTGTGCCTCCGCCACCACAGCAGCATACATCACAACAACTGCAAAACAATGCTTCATGTGTAATGCCAACCGTTGGTAACAATCAATGTGCTGTTTCAGCATCCTCATCGATTCACTATGGATCACAACCAATGCCAGTTGTCAGTCAAGGCTCTTAACACCCCCTATTACAACCAAGGACCACTTTCAGTCAAGGCTTTCAGCCTACTCTAAGCCAACAAGTGTTTCAACTCCTGCAAGGCTAAAATCAAATGTCAGGTCTCTACCATTTGCTGCAACAACAGAACGACATTACGGCTCTCCTTGTTCATATGCAAACTTCGCAGCTACCACGCAGGGAAATGCCCACTTATGATGGAGATCCTCTGCAATTTAACACCTTTATCAGAGCCTTCGAGCATTGCGTGGAAGCAAAAACAACATCTAAAGGAGACTGCTTATACTACCTTGAGCGATTCACTAGGGGGCCAAGGAAATGGTGCGTAGCTGCCTTCACATGCCTGCTGACACAGGGTTTGCAGTAGCAAAGACGTTGCTCAAAGAGCATTTTGGAAATGAATTCAAGATCACTGCAGCATATATGGAAAAGGTCATAGGATGGCCAAGCATTAAAGCTGAGGACCCTGAAGCGCTCAAGGCCAATGGACTTTTCTTGCGTGAATGTTCCAACGCCATGGCTGATCTTGAGTATTTGGATGAACTTAACATGCCAGCTAACATCAAGATTCTGAGTCAGAAACTTCCGTATAAACTCCGAGATAAGTGGAGAACTAAGGCATGTGACATACTGGAGAAAGCACAGTTTTCAGACATTGTGAATTTCATTGAGTGCCAGGTGAGAATCACTTCAGACCCAGTCTTTGGTGACATACAGGACGGTTCACCTGTTGTCAACGGATCAACCAGACCAACCAAGTCATTGGTCAGTTAAAACACACCTGAGACGCAACAGCTTTGCCACTCAGGTGGTCATTCAGGATGTATCCAGCACACTAGAATGATGATGATGACAAAGTCACATTTAATACAACTGATTCCATCTCCTGCATGTATTGCAACATTAGTGGTCATGCTTTGGATCATTCTCCAGTTCATGCCAACAGAGACACCATTGATCGAATTGAAGAACTGCTAACTAGTCAGTAAAATTACGATTTCAATGAGCGATCTGCTGAGGAACAGGAGGAAATGTCACAGGAAGACAAAAGGTTTGTGGAGACAATGGAAAGCTCCGCTCAGCTGCAGGAGGGGCACTACACGTTTGAACTGCCTTTCAAAAGCAAAGATGTTTCGATGCCAAATAACCTCAGTGTTGCCGTACAACGTGTTCGTAGTCTGAAGAGGAGACTAAAGAAAGATGCAAGCTTGCATAATGAGTACAAGAGCTTTCTTGCTGATGTCATTAGTTATGGCTATGCCGAGGAGGTGCCTCAGCAACAGCTCCAAGCGCCAACAGTGAAGGTGTGGTATATTCCGCACCACAGCGTTTACCATCCACGGAAGGGAAAGGTGCGAGTCGTGTTTGACTGTGGGGCAGAATACAAAGGGGTCTCTCTCAACAGTCAGCTCTTGCAAGGTCCAAACCTCACCAGCTTGTTATTTTCTCTTGTTGTTTTCTCACTCTGCCCAGAGGTTTGTTCAAGACTTCATTAATAAAGTCAGAACTTGTGAACCAGTCTCTGCATCTATTCAATTTTTCAATTCAATTCAATTTTATTTGTATAGCGCACACAACAGAAGTTGTCTCAGGACACTTTCCATATAGAGCTGGTACAGACCAAGCTCTTTTATCTACAAAGAAACCAACAATTCCCCCATGAGCAAGCACTTGGCGACAGTGGCGAGGAAAAACTTCCTTTTAACAGGCAGAAACCTCAAGCAGAACCAGACTCTGGGTGGGCGGCCATCTGCCTCGACCGGTTGGGTGAGAGAGGAAGAGCAAGAGAGGGAGAGTGAGACAGACAGACAGACAGACAGACAGACAGACAGACAGACAGACAGACAGACAGAAATGCAGTCAGAGAGAGAGAGAGACAGAGAGACAGAGAGACAGAGAGACAGACATGCAATCACAGTAACAGTGACAGTGGATGTAATAATAGCAGTTGCAGTGGATGTCAGACAGGGCCAAGGCAGGAGACGCAGCTGAAATCCACAATACAGATTCAGCCACTGTCCATGGGAACCTGCAAGACGACAAAGCACAGAGACTCCGGGGAAGGAGCTAAGTTAGTAACACACCGTGGTAGGACATGAAAGCGTGCGGATGGAGAGGGACAGAAGGACAGAGGAGCTCGGTGTATCTTTGGATGTCCCCCGACAGTCTAATCCTATAGCAGCATAACTAGGGGCTGGTCCAGGACAAGCCTTAGCCAGCCCTAACTATAAGCTTTATCAAAAAGGAAAGTTTTAAGCCTATTCTTAAATGTAGAGACAGTGTCTGCCTCCCGGACAAAGACTGGAAGATGGTTCCGCAGGAGAGGAGCTTGATAGCTAAATGCTCTGACTCCTGTTCTGCTTTTTGAGACTTTAGGAACCATAAGTAGACCTGCATTCTGGGAACGCAGTGTTCGAGTAGGGCAATAAGGTACTATGAGCTCTTTAAGATAAAAAGGTGCCTGGCCATTTATGGCTTTGTAAGTAAGGAGGAGAATTTTAAACTCTATTCTAAACTTTACAGGGAGCCAGTGCAGAGCAGCGAGTATTGGAGAAATATGATCTTGCTTCCTGGTTTTTGTCAGAACACGTGCTGCAGCGTTCTGGAGCAACTGGAGAATATTCAGCAACGAATTTGGGCAGCCTGATAGTAAGGAATTGCAATAATCCAGCCTGGAAGTTACGAATGCATGGACTAATCCAGGTCTTTATGTCATGAAGACATGCTTGTAGTCTAGTTAACTGACTGGTTTCTTCCAGCTTCATTGATAAATATAGCTGGGTATCATCTGCATAGCAATGAAATTTTATTGAGTGCTTCCTGATAATCTTACCTAAAGGAAGCATATATAAGGTGAATAGAATTGGTCCAAGCACAGAACCCTGCGGAACTCCATAGCTGACAATAGTGAGCACAGAGGAGTCATCATTAACGCGTACAAACTGAGAGCGATCTGACAAGTAGAATGTAAACCAGCTTAGCGCAGTTCCCTTAATGCCAATGAAATGTTCCAGTCTCTGCAATAGGAGGCCATGGTCAATGGTGTCAAATGCAGCACTAAGATCCAATAAGACTAGTACAGAGACAAATCCTTTATCAGATGCAATTAGAAGGTCATTTGTAACTTTAACCAGTGCTGTCTCTGTGCTATGATGCACTCTAAATCCTGACTGGAAATCCTCGAATAAACTATTATTGTTTAGAAAGTTGCACAGCTGATTGGCAACTGCTTTCTCAAGAGTTTTTGAGAGAAAGGGAAGGTTGGATATCGGTCTATAGTTGGCTAAAACCCCTGGATCAAGAGTAGGCTTTTTCAGTAGCGGTTTTATCACAGCAACTTTAAAGGACTGTGGTACGTAGCCTGTTGATAAAGACAGATTGATCATGTCTAATACTGAAGAGTCAATTAGAGGTAATACTTCTTTAAACAGCTTAGTCGGGATAGGATCTAAAATACAGGTAGATGATTTTGATGATGAAATTATTGAGATTAGTTGGTGAAGGTCAACAGGAGTAAAACAGTCTAAAACTGCAACAGACTGAATAACAGTTTCTACGGTTTCTGTGTTTGAAGACAAAACAGTACCTGTTGAAGGCAGGAGCCGATGAATTCTGTCTCTAATAGACAGACAGACAGTAGAATTTTATCATTAAAGAAGCTGTTCAGAGCTAAAGGAATACATGGTTCAATAGAATTATGGCTCTCTGTCAGCCTGGCTACAGTGCTGAAGAGAAACCTGGGATTGTTCTTATTTTCCTCTATTAGTGCAGAGTAATAGGCTGCCCTGGCACTGCGGAGGGCTTTCCTGTATATTTTAAGACTGTCTTGCCAGGCGGACCGAAATTCTTCCAAATTGGGAGAACGCCATTTCCTTTCTATTTTCCGTGAAGTTTGCTTTAATTTGCGGGTTTGAGGAGTATACCATGGAGCTAACCTCCTCTGTTTAATTTTCTTCTTTTTTAGGGGAGCAACAGAGTCAAGTGTCATCCTGTAGCACTATCAACCAGGTAGTCAATCTGGGAGGGACTAAGGTTAGCATAAGACTCCTCTGTTGTATTGAGACATGGCATTGAATTAAATGCTGATGGGATCATATCCTTAAATTTAGCTACAGCACTATCAGACAGGAGTCTGGTATAAGAATTTTTGCCTACTGGCTGGTAGTCTGGTAATATGAATTCGAAAGTTATTAAATGATGGTCTGATAAAAGAGGATTCTGTGAGGAGACTATTAAGTCTTCGATTTCAATGCCATATGTCAGAACAAGGTCGAGGGTGTGGTTAAAACAGTGAGTCGGTTCATGTACATTCTGGCGGAAGCCAACTGAGTCTAATACTGAGATAAACGCAGTGCTAAGGCTGTCATTATCAACGTCAACATGTACATTAAAGTCACCTACAATAATTACTTTATCTGCTTCAAGGACTAAACTTGATAGAAACTCCGAGAACTCAGCTATAAATTTGGAGTAAGGACCAGGAGAGCGGTATACTACAACAAATAAAAGTGGCTGCACTGTTTTCCATTTCTCATGAGAAAGAGTGAGAACAAGGCTTTCAAATGAGTTATAGTCGAGTTTAGGTTTAGGGTTGATCAAAAGGCTTGAGTCAAAAATGGCTGCAACTCCACCTCCTCTGCCGCTGCCTCGAGGAATGTGGGTATTAATATGGCTCGGAGGAGTAGCTTCATTCAGACTCACATACTCTTCAGGACACAGCCAGGTTTCAGTCAGACAAAATAAATCAATATTATGGTCTGATATTAACTCATTTACTAGAACAGCTTTAGAGGACAGAGATCTGATGTTGAGGAGTCCACATTTAATTCTCCTATCTTGTTGTACTATTGCAGAGGTTGTTCTAATTTTAATTAGATTCTTATGTTTAACTCCTCTTCTCTGTACTTTTGGTTTACTTAGTTTACGTGGTCGGGGGGCAGACACAGTCTCTATGGAGTGTTGGGTGGGTAACTGCTCAACTCTGAGTTGTCAGGGGTTAGGTTCATAAATAAAATCGGTCAGATTTCTAGAGATGAGAGCTGCTCCCTCCAAAGTGGGATGGATGCCGTCTCTCCTAATCAGACCAGGTCTTCCCCAGAAAGTCTGCCAATTATCAATGAAGCCCACACCGTTTGCTGGACACCACCTCGACAGCCGGCGATTGAACGATGACATGCGGCTAAACATGTCATCACTGGTCAGATTTGGCAGGGGTCCAGAGAAAACTACGGAGTCCGACATCGTTTTAGCATATGTACACACCGATTCCACATTAATTTTAGTGATCTCCGATTGGTGTAACCGGGTGTCATTACCGCCGACGTGAATAACAATCTTACGGTATTTACGCTTATCCTTGACCAGCAGTTTCAAATTTGATTCGACGTCGCCCGCTCTGGCCCCCGGCAGGCATTTGACTATGGTCGCTGGTGTCGCTAACTTCACATTTCTCAAAATGGAGCTGCCAATAATCAGAGTTGGTTTCTCAGCGGGTGTGTCGCTGAGTGGGGAGAACCTGTTAGAAACATGAAGCGGTTGGAGGTGACCTGTGGGCTTCAGCTTGGGACTATGCTTCCTTCGAACAGTCACCCAGCCTCCCTGGTTTCCCGGCTGCTCGGGAGCTGTCGAGGGACGGCTAGCCGGAGCTGCACTTGGTCAGTCCGCACCGGCTACGGGGGCCTGGCTAACTATAGCTAATGGTTTTGTTTCCATGGTGCGGAGCCGAGCTTCCAATTCACTAAGCCTCGCCTCCAACTCACCAAATAAACTACATTTATTACACGTACCAGTATCACTAAAGGAGGCAGAGGAGTAGCTAAACATGTGACACACCAAGCAGGAGAGAGCTGGAGAGGGACAGAGAGAAGCCATCGCTAGCTGCTAGGCTAAGCTGGTATAGCTAGCAGAGCAGACAAGCGCATAGACAAATAAAATTGACGGTCGCTAAATAAACAGACTTATGGGTGCTTGAGCAGAACTAATGTTACTCTAGAGCGCGGATAAAAGGCCGCAGTAACAAAACACAGAGTAAAACACAGAGCAAATTACACTCAGAGGAACAAGAGCGACAGATGCTTGGGCTCAAAGCATCTGAGTCCTGCTTTGAGCCCAAGCCTGACACAAAGGAGGTTTCACCCTCACACAATGGATCAGCAACAGTCGAAAAGTGCTTCAAAGCATTCCCGAGGATCTCAAGTCCAAGAACCTGCATGAACTTGATCTGGACAGAGATAAGCTGCCATTAGACCGGGCCCTGGGTTTGCAGTGGTGCATCGAGACAGACACTTTCAAGTTCAAGCTGAAAGTCAAGGAGAAGCCGCCAACCAGGCGAGGCATGCTATCCATCATCAGTTCTGTCTATGATCCGCTGGGATTCCTGGCGCCTGTAATACTACCCGCCAAGCTGCTGCTGCAGGAGTTGGGCTGGACAAAGTGTGATTGGGACGCAATGCCTCCAGCTTTCCAGCAAAAGTGGAGCAAGTGGCTGACAGTTGCAGTAAGAGAGGACAAGATGCTTCAATCAGAGTTGGAGCTTCCACTGAAGAAGACGTGCTTCTGGACTAACAGCACATCAGTTTTCAAGTATATAAAGAACGAGGACCGTAGATTTCAAACCTTTGTCGCTAACAGGATAAGCACAATTAGGGATAACTCGGAAGTTGAGCATTGGAGATACATTCCCACATTCCTGAACCCTGCTGACGACGCTTCACGTGGATGTAAGGCAGAAGATCTTGTGAAGCAAAAATGGATGGAAGGCCCAAAGTTCTTATGTGAACCTGAAGACAAACGGCCGACATTTCCTGTGGACATAAGTGTCACCGCTGATGACCCAGAGGCCAAGAAAAGTCTGACTGTCAATGCAGTACTTGTCGACACCAATGCCACATCACAACTGATTACCCACTTCTCTGACTGGCAAAGACTAAAGGTTGCAGTTGCATGGTTCCTGATGTTGAAAGAAACTCTGCTCAAACTTGTAAGAAAAGGAAAGAGTTGGAGCTAGCAAACACCCATGTGGTAGCAGTAATGTCTGATGTTCAAAGGGAGATGCAATCTTTCTCAACGTCACTTGGGAATCAGAAAGTGACTCTGGAAGATCTCTGGGAGGCTGAAACCTCCATCGTCGCTTTCTGCCAGAAAGAGAGATTCCCTGTCGAATTTGCTGCACTAGCTCTTGGCAAACCGCAAGTGCCAAGAAGTAGCAGCATTTTCAAACTGAATCCAGTGTTAGAAGGAGGACTTTTACGAGTTGGGGGACGGCTGAACAAGGCAGCAATTCCTGAGAACATCAAACACCCCCTCCTCCTGTCTAAGGATCAGCACATCTCTGAACTAATCCTCCGTTCACTCCATCTACAGCTTGGGCACGGTGGTAGAAACCATGTTCTTTCTGCTGCCAGGAGAAAATACTGGATCACAAATGGACCAACTGCAGTGAGGAAGGTTATATCCAGATGCTTCATCTGTAAGCTTCATAGTGGGAAACCTGGCGTGCAACAAATGGCAGACCTGTCAGAGGAGCGAGTGGTTCCTGATCTACCGCCATTCACCAATGTTGGCGTAGATTACTTTGGGCCAGTTGACGTGAAAAAAGGGCGTAGCCTTGTCAAAAGATATGGCGTGTTGTTCATTTGCATGACCAGTAGGGCTGTGCACTTGGAAATGGCCTACTCTCTCGACACAGAGTCCTGCATTAATGCATTGCGTAGATTCATCTGTCATAGAGGACAAGTGGCTGTAGGAATTAGATGACTTACTAATCCTGGGAGTCAGTCTATGAATTGTAAATTCTTTATGGCCCTCTGTCACTGAGAGGAGAAAGAACATCAAAGGGCATCCAATGAGGGACACAGGATAGAGGGGGAAGGTTAAGATACAATTCACTGTACCTGAGGAGTTTATGGTATAGTATAAACCCTAAAGAAACAGGATGAGTGAACTCCCCCAAATGGTCGTTGTCTTTGAAGGAAGGTTTATGATTACCAGGTGTGTGTGTGATAACCATCTGTCCTTTTGTTGAAAAGTATAAAAGACAAGACATTGTGGAGATCTGCAGAGAACACTCTGCATGAGTCTTCCCTCCATGCTGCATGTATTAAAGAGACCTGATTCATCACACCGAGTCTATAATTCTTCAGAGAATTAGCAACTCTCAACAAGCAACAAGGAGAATTTCCCTTACATTTGGCAACGAGGATGGGATGGACGCTCTACTGATCGACACCTGAGCCTGGACTGAGGGTCAACTGGAGTCTCATACGTCTCAGGGAAAGTTCCGCTCCGACAAACGGAGGACAGGATCCCGCCTAAGGTCGGGCACAGGTGGCAGACAGTGGACGCTCCATCTATTTTACTAGGTGAGTGCGGTGTTATGAATCAATCTCTAGACGAGTTGCGTAATTCCTGTGTGGGTGCAACCGTCAGTCCCCATGTAACTCTTGTGTAGGTTTGGGGACAGTTCCCATGTAATTCTTGTGTAGGTTTGGGAATGGCTTCGATGTAATTCTTGTGTAGGTTTGGAAGTTTTACGGTATTGAGTTCCCAGGTAATTCCTGTGTGGGTCTGGGACAGTTTACACGTGAGACCCGTGGGGCAGTGTAAACCGGTTTCAAGTAATTCCTTTGTGGTGTTGAAACTGTATGAGTAGAAAATAGAAAAGCAAAAAAAAAAAAGAGAGATATCGGTGCAGCAAGAGGCTGTGGCAAATCGTGATTCACGTGAAAAGAGCTCATTATATATACATCTATATGCGTATGTGTGTATATATATATATGCCTACAACGTTGTGTGTATGTCTATGTGTATGTTATGTGTTATTAAGAAATGGCAAGGAGTTTGAGATAATCCTTACTGAATTCTATTAGATATAATTAGAGACTAAAATAAAAGCGGTTGATGCTAATATAATAAATATATATATATATATATATATATAGTATACTACTGTACTAATATCATATATCATAATATAGAATGGGCGTATGAGTGGAGAAACTGTAAAATAATACAGCAATTCAGCCTTGTTGTGACTCGTTCAGTGTCTAGTATGTATGCATACTAAAGGGGTGCGTTGCTCGGACTGTGTCATACAAACCACCTGGCTGAATGAGTTGCTCCAAGGTAATGTGTGTTTGAAAAGATCCAACCATACTTGTATGGGAAGATCAGTGTGACTGTGAAGTTTGTGTGACTGATAAGCCCATTGAAAGTCCAAAGCACACCTGTTCCAGTAGTGAGTCAGTTAGAATTATGGGGAACAAAACGGGGAAATTTAAACCATTAGCTGACCCTCTTACAGGCCCTGCTAAATTAATGGCAGAAAAATGGGGAAGAAATGTGGTTGAGGATGTTCCACTTTGGCACCATGTCTCTGAGGGGGTGTTTCCATTGATAGGAACATTAAGTACTGATTGTTTAAGAAGGTGTAGAGTACTGGTAGTAGAAAACATGCAGGGAAAAGAAAGTAGGGTAGAGAAAGATGAACTGACAAGCTTATCAGAAATGAAGGAAGCGAAGTCAGTAACAGGATTGATGTTAAAACAAGAAATGAAAGAAGAGAGTATGTGTGAAAGAAAGGAGAGAAAAATGTAGGGCAAGAAATAGGGAAATGGCTCTGCCTCCATATGTTGTCTCCAGGCCTGCAGCCCCTCCTTCTCAAGGGACAACTCCTCAGCTGGGGGTCCACCCCTGCAACCAAAAGCCACCAGAAAGACTCTGAGGGGGAGAAGGAAGAACAAGCATTGTACCCTGACCTGTCTGCTCAACCAACGGGTGACGAGGCACATGCACATTGGGATCCAGAGGTGCTTGTGTACAGGCAATGGCATCCAGATGAACCGAAGGAGATTGCTGAGGAGTTACCTGATCCGCAAAAGACTATAGGGGGGCTCACAACATCTTGGGCAGAGAAAATGGTCTCACCAGAAAGGCAGAGGGAGAAGAAGACTGGGCCCACAGCCAGCATTTCAAAGACAGCTGGATGGCAAGTTGAGATGCTACAGATGTGAAGGCGACAGGCACATCTCACAGAGTTGTGCAACCCCCGAGACTTTCCAATAGACCAGCTCCTGGACACATTCACCACCTAAAGGACTATGTTCATTCTCCAGGACTCCCAGTAACACAGCCATAGGAGACAGCGGAGGCAGGTCAGAGCATTGAGCAGCAGACACACACATTCACACACACACACACACACACACACACACACACACACACACACACACACACACACACACACACAGCAACACTCATGACAACATGACTAGTTGTCATATACCACCAGTGTGTACAATTAACATTAGAAGACACCACCTAAATTGATTCTGTCATTCATAAATGAAAGTGCCATTGTGGAATGCCCTAATTCACCATGTAACACCCCCGTCTTGCCTGTAAAGAAACCAAATGGGGGTTGGAGACCAGTCCAACACCTCAGGGTAAATGAAGCTGTTCAACATCCAGCCCCAATTGTACCTAATCTTGTAACACTAATGTCACAGGTTCTGGCAAACTCCTGCTGACTTACAGTTATTGATTTAGCGAATGCATATTTTAGTATTCCTGTTCACCCTGACTCACAATTCTGGTTTGCTTTCACTTTCAATGGTAAACGTTACACTTGGACGCGGATGCCACAAGGTTATGCTGCCAGTCCCACTTTGTTTACGGCGGCTGTAGCTGAAAACCTGTCGCATTGGCAACCAGTGTGTGGCAGTGCACTTATTCAGTATGTTGATGATCTTCTAGTGTGTTCTTCTACACGAGAAAATTGTCAGGCTGACACAGTGGCGTTGCTTTGATTCCTGGCAGAAAATGGTCACAAAGTTTCAAAAGACGAGCGGCAGCTTGTTGCGCAATCAGTGCGTTATCTTGGCCATATTATAACTCCGGAGGGTTGCAAATTAGGTCCGGACCGCATCCAGGCCATCTTGGATGTTCCAAAACCACAAACAAAAAAGCAGATGATGTCTTTTTTGGGTTTAGCAGGCTATTGCCGTCCATGGACTCGTGATTTTGCGGAGATCTCCCAACCCCTGTATGACATCACACATGGGGGAAAACATTTGACTATGACTGACTCTTTGACTTGGACTTCTGATGCAGAGACAGCTTTTACTGAGCTAAAGCAAGCCTTATCTAGTTCACCTTGTTTAGGACTCCCAAATCCTGCCATTCCTTACAATCTCTTTGTGCCTGAACGTGATGGTTTTATGTCAGCAGTCCTAACACAGTCCCATGGTGACAGACAGCGTCCAATAGGTTATTATTCAAAACGACTTTCCACAACAGAAAGGGCTATGATAGCGTGCCTAAGGGCTGTAGCAGCCGCCACTGAAGCAGTTATGGCCACAGCTGACATTGTTGCTATGTGTCCTCTTGTTGTGCATGTTCCCCATGCTGTTCACTCCCTCATTCTTCAAGCAAAAACTGCTCACCTAACACCAGCAAGACTACTGCACTGGCAAAATGTTCTACTAACAATGTCGCATGTGACTCTAAAACGCTGTGCTGTCCTTAACCCATCAACTCTACTTCCTACGACCGAAGATGGAGAACCTCATTCTTGCTCAGAGGTGGTTGACATTGTGTCAAAGCCACGTGATGCGCTGTCTGACACACCCCTGTCTAACCCTGACTGTGTTTTCTTTATAGATGGTTCTGCCATGAGGGACCCCTCAAATGGTTCCCCTTGTGTTTCTTATGCCATATGTACAAACCATAATGTGATTGAAAGTGCCAAATTACCTAATAACCTAGCTGCTCGGGCAGCAGAATTGTTTGCACTAACCCGTGCTTTCATTCTAGGAAAAGGACAAACCATCACAGTCTACACAGATTCTCAATATGCATTTAATGTCTGCCACAACTTCCATGCTTTGTGGAAAAACCGTGGTTTCTTTACTTCTGCAGGCAAACCAATTGCTCATAGAAGTCTCATTATTAACCTTTTGTCTGCATTACTTCTACCAACCTCAGTAGCAGTATGCAAATGTCAAGCCCATACAAGATCTGTTGACCCTGTCTCACAGGGTAATGCAGCCGCAGATACTGCTGCGAAAGCGGCTGCTCTCTCACCTGTCTCCCCCATTTTGCAAATGCCTTTGTCTGTCCAACATGATGTCTTTTCTCTTAATGATGTCTCTTTGCTGCAAACGGGAGCTGATAATGGAGAAAAAGCATTCTGGAGACGAAAAGGGTGTAATGAACTCCCAACTGGAGTCTGGGTGAACTCTAACAGCCTCCCAGTTCTCCCAAAATCCATATTCCCTTTCCTAGCAAAATTGATACATGGTCCTGACCATGTATCAAAAGGGGGGATGATGGATATTGTAAATAGATTATGGTATGCACCAGGATTTTCAGCATTTGCTGAAATTTTTTGCAAAAAATGTTTAATTTGTGCAACAAGCAATGTAGGCAGAGGGGAAACAATGCCCTTGTCAGCCCATCCTAAACCAGAGGGTCCTTTTGAACATTTAATGATGGACTTCATTGAACTTACTCCATGTAGGGATTACAAATTTTGCCTTGTCATTGTTGACATGTTTTCAAAATGGATAGAGTGTTTCCCATGTAAACATGACCAACACCCCTTTTCCACAAAATAAGTTAACACTGACAGGAATGGATGATGACATGTTAAGATACTGTTGTGAACTTAACCATGTCTTGGAGCTTATGTTTCCTAAGGTGAAAGCTGCCCTTCCTCAGCCTACAGCGGTACAGCTCCATAATATCCAACCTGAAGACTGGGTGTTGGTGAAGGATCTCAGGAGAAAACACTGGCATCAACCCTGGTGGACAGGACCATACCAGGTGCTGCTGACCACTCCAACTGCTGTCCGGATAGCTGAGAGAGACACGTGGATTCATACATCCCAGTGCAAATCTTTCCCCAGCGATGCCTTGGACGGGAAAGAAACAACTTAGCCAGCAGGAAGCTGAAAAGGGTTCCTGGTGGAAAATCCTGATTGCAGTTTTCATCATGTGGTTAATCTAGCATAGTCCAACTGCAGTTTCCAGCTGAGCAGCAAGATGGTAGCTGTTCCTACAACCAGCTGAACTCCAGAGAGGATGGCGATGGATTATTATCATCAAGGGCGCAAGAAGACACAGAGGGGAGAAGTGGCATTGGCATGCAACCAATGCAGGGTCAGGAGACCCCAGAAGAAAATGACATCAGAACAGCCAAAATAAAGCAGCTGATCAGGAGAAAGACACAATTGTTTGAATGGAATGACCAGAGACCCTGGGGGTTTGATGCTGAAATCTTAAACTGATCACTTTGGCCCCTGGGGTACCATGGCAATTCATGCTTTCATTCCTGTTTTTATTGGTTTTTGTATGCTTTTGTACATGTGTGCTTACTTGTATGCAGGCCCTGATATATAAATGGATAAATGGGGTAGTTGGGGAAAAGAAAACATTACTGCACGTTAAAATACCCTTTGAACTAAGTAAGAATGATCACACTTACATGGCACACCTGAGGTCTGACAATGGCACTAACTTTGTGGGTGCCGAAAGAGAGCTGCAAGAAGCCTTAGCCTCTTTGAACCATGACCGCATTGAAAGAGCCTTGTCTGAAAAGGGAATCAAGTGGAGCTTTAACCCTCCAGCCGGGTCCCATCACGGTGGTGCTTGGGAGCGCATGAAACGTATGATCAAGAGGATTCTGTGCTCTATACTCTGTCAGCAAACCCCAGATGATGAAATGTTTTATACTGTGCTCTGTGAAGCTGAAGCTGTGCTAAACGATCGCCCCCTCACACCACTTTCAGGGGACCCCACCGACCTTGAGGCACTGACGCCAAACCATCTGCTACTCCTGAAAGGAAAACCAGTTCTTCCACCAGGGCTATTCGACAAAGAGGATGTATATGCAAAGAGAAGATGGAAACAAACCCAGTATATCTCAGATCTCTTTTGAAAGAGATGGACGCGCGAATACTAAGGCTCTTGCAGGAGCATCAGAAATGGAATCAAGAGAAGAGGTGCTTTGTTCCTGGAGACCTAGTCATGGTTGCAGATCCCACAGCATCACGTGGATCATGGATGCTGGGCCGCATACTTGAAACATTCCCCGACAAGAAGGGTCTAGTATGTGTGGTTCGTTTACAAACCAAGACCAATATCATTGAACAACCCATAACCAAAATATGTTTGCTCATTGAAGCTGAGTAATTGGTTACTACTTGTCCTTTATTCCTTTTTTGTTTTCACTTTGGTATTTATGGCTCATTAGATTTTTGTAATTGCTCTTGCAGACTCAATTAGGGGTGGGTGTGTATGAGCCATTTTTCCTTTTGCACTATTTTGGTGTTTTGTTGTAATTTGCCTCCATGCCACTAGAGGGATTCACATGCATTGTAAACCGGGAAGCATTTAAATACCCATGGTGAACTCCAACATGGGCATGGGGCTGATGGGAAGCAAACAGTTTTCAACTGTGCCTGTGTGCTGTTTGCTGTACTTTCGGGTAAATGAGACTAATGGTTAACAGTTTATGTTATGTTATTTTCATTTCGTTTACTTTCGTTTCTTATGAGTTATTTGCTGTTGTGGTAACCTGCCATGGAAAATAAACCCATGTTTTCATCTAACTCAAAATCTCCGTCTTGCTATCATTCAAGCGCATAGGTGCAAGTCAGAACTTATCCATCTATCAGCCGCCAGTATCTGACTATACAGGGTTCAGTCAGTATATTTATATTGCACATTTTAAAAAACCACAGGGGTAGCCAAAGTACTGTACATTGAGTTAAATGTTACAAGCATAAAAGCGAGCAAACAAACAAACAAGCTCACAGCAAGTGCTTTCTTAGAGGATGCCAAACAGAGTGGAAATAAGTCAAACTGTATTAAAGTACATTAAAAGCCAAGGAAGAAAAGTGTGTTTTTAAAAGGGATTTACAGGAAGCGACGAGGCCTGTCTGATGTTAAAAGGCAACTCGTTCCAGAGCTTGGGAGCAATGGCTGCAAACGCTCTGTTTCCTCTGAGCTTCAGCCTTGTTTTGGGGACTGCCAGCAGCAGCTGATCGGCTAATCTTAGGGACTGGGGTGGATAGTAAGGCTGAAGCAGGTAAGACAGATCTGGTGGAGCAAGGTTGTTTAGACATTTAAAAGCAAATAACAGAAGCTTAAAATTAATTCTGTAGTGCACAGGGAGCCAGGGTAGGGATGCCAGGATGGGTGTGAGCTATATTGCCACGTTTTTGCCGCTCGCCCCTCCCTTAATTGCCACAGAATACACAGAATACCACAGAATACACCCTCATACACCCTCATGACCCCCCTACCTCAATCTGCACCCCCAAATAAACGAATGCCAACCGTCTTCCCCAGCCCGCCACCCATGGTCCCCCCACCTACCATCACCCCTAAGCCAGCTCCCATCCAGCCTATTGCCCTCGGCCCCCTCCCCAGAGCCGTAGACAGGAGAGAAATGCCAGTCCTCTTCCAAAGTGGAAGAATGGTATGCAACAACTTCAACGACCTGGGTTGCCTCAAGCTGCTGATTCCTCCACACCTGCTCCTTCTGCAGTGGAGCCCATTCCAGACCCACCTGCCCCCACAACCCAACCACGCTTAACCTGTGTAAGTACCTCAACACTCCCATTAACATTCTCACTTTAGCCGACACCCTAAAGAACCACCCTGACTGCCAGTATGTCAATTATCTAATCCAAGGATTGACCTACGGTTTCCTCCCGGGTTTGCAGACCATGCCATTCTTCATACATATGCAACAACTTGCAGTCAGCCAGATCAGAGCCAGACATAGAAGACAAACTCCTCGCCTCAGAAGTGAAAGAATCCTTCATGATAGGCCCTTTTTCCAGTCCACCCTTCCCCACATTCAGAATCAGTCTGATCGGCATATCCACCAGGAAGTATTCAGGAAAACAGAGACTCATTATCGACCTATCATCCCCCCACAGCTCATCCGTCCCAAGTATCAACAGCCTAATCCCTAGTCCAGACTTCTCCATGAAATATTCCAGAATCAACCATGCCATCTCCCTCATCCGTCCCACAGGCCAAGGAGCCTGGTTGTCCAAAGCAGACATCAACAGTGCCCTCAAAGTCTTCCCTATCCACCCCGACTTCTGGCACTTTTGTGGTGTTCACTGGAAAAGCGCATACTATTTCGCAGTGCGCCTCACCTTCGGATGCAAAAGCAGCCCCAAAATATTTGATTCCCTTGCAGAATCACTGCTGGATCCTTACAGACAAAGAAACCACAAAGTCCCATACATCATCCACCTCTTAGACAACTTTCTTACCATCTCACCACCATCTTCGGCCCCAGCTTGTGATGGCTGTAGTCTCAAGCCACTGTTTTCTGTTTTTTTTTTTTTCCTGTTCTGATACTGCGTTTCTTTCTCCACTCTCACTCAGCAGGTTGGAGCGGGAGAGAGGCGGGCCGATCTACTCAGGGAGCACACTCATGAGTCACACCTGCACCTCATCAGCTAATCAACTCTGCTTTTTAAGCCACCTCATGCTCCGCTCCTGTGCCGGACTATTCTCTTGGGTCCATGCCATACGCAGCTCACCTGAATAGATCGCTCGTCTCTTATCTCGCTCCTCCTATGTGTTTTGCTGATCACTGTGAGCTTTTTCATAGTTGCCCTTGGTTTGCTAGATTGTTAGTTTTGTTTTTTGTTACGTTATTTTGCTACATCTGCTGGGCAGTGAGTTTTGTACATTTTTTGTTTGTTGCCTTTTTCCCCTCAGCTGTGATTTTCAGTTTGTCTTGATTGTAAACATTTTCCCTGGCTCAGGTGATTTTTTTGTTTGTACTTTTGATTAATAAATCCTATTTTTTTACGTCTGTGCAACTGGGTCCTGGCCTTCCTTTGCTACCACCCGTAACAGAATAGTCCAGCCACATGCACCCAGCAGAGACCGAAAACCTGAAGAGGGCCCTCTCCAACTAAGGGGCTCTTGTTAGCCAGCATGAGTCGACCCTGTTCCAAGTGATGGATCATTTGCAACAATTATCCACCAGCATGAATCAGCTGAGCGGCCAGCTGGCGAACATCAGGGACCGGCTGACTCCTCCCACGGGCTCTTCAACACCACCTCCAGCGGCCGATCCAGCGGCCAGCCCTCCACTACTACTCAGAGAACCATTCATCTCCATCCCTGCTAGATATTCAGGTGATTTAGGGACATGCGCTCAATTTCTGCACTAGTGCTCGCTATTTTTGTAATCAGCAGCCCCACACGTATTCCACCCATCAGTCAAGAATAGCGTTCGTGATGAACATGCAAGAAGATCACCACCTGACCAATGGTGACGAAAGGAACTCCGGCTCCGGTTGGCTGACCTAACCCACATGTTGTGTATGAAAAATTATGACTAAAAGGATTTCTTCTTCTTTCTTTTTTAACCTCACCCCTCCTCTCCTCATCCCTTGACCCTCATCCCTTCACCCTCATCCCCAACCCTTACCCCTTCATCCCTTGACCCCATCCCTTCATCCCTCAACCTTCATCCTTCCACCCCCCCACCCCCACCCCCCTTTTCATCATCCCTGCTCTCTTCCATCCCAAGACACATTAAATGATTGTGAACTTGTATTTCTGAAGTGTGGTCTTTGTTAGTAAATCTACCGTTGTAGCATGCAAGACTGCATTGAGATCAGCCCCAGGTGGTGGAATCTTTGGTAAAGGCAGTATACTCAAGTTCATTCACCAATTGCAGAGCAGAATCTGCCCCCTGACTTTTGATGGATGAAATTAACAGAATTATTTATTTTTGCTGCAGCAAGCAACATTATGAAATGAATAAATAATAATAGAAAATAGTTGTGTGAATAAATAAACAAATACACAAATGTAAATATATAAATATTTTGGTGGGATCTAGTAGAGGCAGGTTTGGTTATCAGCAGTTATTAAGGAAAGTTATTGATAGCAATAACTGTATTAATAGCGATCAAATTATTAATAGGAATTAATTATACCCTCAGATCAGTTTTACTTTTGTCAGGTGAAAAGTGAAGGTTTGAATCAGAGCACTGACCCTCACAAGCAGTTGTTACCACAAGACATATGCACAAATAATCAAAGGCCTTCAATGTACAATAGCTGTAATTGTTACGATCCTACAGACCTGTTTTTGTTTTCCTAGTGAGTATCCTTTTTGTTATTGTTGCCTGTTTGTTCTCCCTCTGTCTGTTCAGCTGGGTGTACACCCAGTCAGCTCCACCTCCTCAGGCATTCATCTGATGCACATGATCCTGATAAGGCACAGAATAAAAGGAGAGCGGTCTTTCCTACCTGTTGCCGGATTGTCCTGAATCCCCGGCGATGTCTTTGCTCGTCTCATCGTTAGTACTATGCTTCATCACCTCCTCTCCTTGTGAGCTTGCTAATGTTGACTATTTCTGCTCTGCCACTAATAGTGTGTTCCTATGTTTCAGTGTCTACCTGCCGCTTCAGCTGTGCCTTGCCTCAAAACTGCTTCATTGGAGCTCCTTCAGTTTTTTTCTCCCACTCCTTTTGAGTGGGCCTTTTGTTTGTTCTCTCCCACTCCTTATTAGTGCGCTTTTTGTTACACCCCTTGTGTTTGTAATAAACTGCATTTTTTCTTACATCTCTGTTTCTGGTCTGCATCTTTGGGTCCTAACAAATTCACTACTTAAGAGCTCGACCTGTACGAGCTCTTAAGTAGTGAAATTGGCAGCGAGGTGGCAAGGATGGAAACGCAGGGAACAGGACACCAGTAGCGGGAAGCGGAGGAACCTCTGTGGGGTGGAGATGGAAGAGAGTTCCAATGAGCAAACACAAAATAAAGAACGATCACAAGAGCGTAGTTGTCACTGAGAATCACGTAGGGGGCTGACTATACCACTGAGAGGCGGAAATAATCTGGTGACGAGCCCTCCATTGAACGCCGGCTTTATCCCGTCTGGGATAGAGATGGGAATCAGCTGCGAAGTGCCAGCTCCCCAAAACTCCGCCCAACCTCAGCCGAAAAAGGACTACACACAAAAAGAAAACCAGCCCCACACACTATAAAAGAAACTAGCAAAACATAAATATTGCACCAATCATAACAGAAAACTCTTTATCATTAGCCAGATTGGACCGCCTTTATTGTTTTAAACACCATTTTAATATTTTTAAAAGGTGTTTTATGCAGCCTGTGGGTTTTTCTGACCATTCCCTCGTCTCCTGCTCCGTTTTTATTAAGAATGTACGTTTTAATAGCGCCTATTGGCATTTTAACACGGGCCTTTTAAATGACCAGGCTTTTAGAATGGCTTTTAATGCTTTTTAGTCTTCCTACAGAGAAAGCAAGCCTGCCTTCTCCTGCCTCCAGCAGTGGTGGGACTTTGGTAAGACCCAGGTCCGCCAGTTGTGTCAGCAGTTCACTCGTGGCGTCACAAGAGACCTGGCCTGGAGGATGGAAGATCTAGAGAGTCAGGTACTGGCATCTTCTACAGGATATCGAGGGCATTTAGACTCCCTCAACTCCAAAAAGTCGGCCATAGCCAACCTGTTGGGCGTTTCAGCGCAAGGGGCTCTTGTCAGGTCAAGGTTCATGAACATCTCGCAGATGGATGCTCCCTCCCATTTTTTCTTTGGGTTGGAGAAAAACAACGGACAAAGGAAGATCATTCATTCATTCTTTACGGTAGCGGCTCTGAAGTCTCAGACTCGGCTGAGATCAGAAAGCATGCTGCCGGTTTCTACGAAAACCTCTTTAAGAGTGAGTGGTCAAGTAATCCAGATGCGCACAGCACCTTCTATAGAGATCTCCCTCAGGTGAGTGAGAAGGACAACTCCCTGCTGGCAGCTGACTTTACACTGGAGGAGATCACAAAGGCCGCAGGGAGCCTCCAGAATGGCAGAGCTCCGGGGATAGACGGCCTGCCAGCAGACTTCTACAAAGCTTTCTGGTCCATCCTAGGGTCAGACCTGCTGGAAGTCTTTAATGAGAGCATGAGGAAGGGGAAACTGCCTCAGAGCTGCAGGAGGGCTGTCATCACCCTGCTGCCGAAGAAGAAAGATCTCCAGGACATCAAAAACTGGAGGCCGGTGTCCCTGCTGTGCACGGATTACAAAATCCTGTTCAAAGCTCTAGCCCCGAGATTAAGGGAGGTGATGTCGTCCATCATCCACCAGACCAGACCTACTGCATGCCCAACAGGCTTATTAGTGACAATGTCGTTCTAATTAGAGACATTTTGGACCTCTCTAGTTCATTGGCTGTAGACACTGGTCTCATTTTCATAGACCAGGAAAAGGCTTTTGACTGGGTTGAACACCAGTGCCTGTGGCAGACTCTGGCTGCCTTTGGCTTCAACCCTGGTTATATAGCCATGATCCGGGTTCTCTATGCTGACGTCTCCAGTGTCCTGAAGATAAATGGAGTGCCCCATTTGGCGTCCAGAGAGGAGTAAGGCAGGGCTCTTCTCTCTCAGGTATGTTGTACACTCTGGCCTTTGAGCCTCTGCTCCACAAGTTAAGAAAGAACCTTGAAGGTGTGAAGTTCCCCCAGTGCCCGGTATCTTTTAAATTGTCTGCCTACGCTGATGATCTTGTTGTACTCTTAAACACACAAAGAGATGTTGACTTTTTAACTGATACTGCATGTGACTTTGGTTTTATCTCTTCTTGAAAGGTAAACTGGGGGAAGAGTGAGGCTCTGATGGTTGGAGAGAGGCTGCGGGATCATCTCCGGCTGCCTGGTGGCCTCCTCTGGAGGAAGGGAGGGGTACATTACCTCGAGGTTTTTCTGGGGGACGAGACCCACAAAAAGAAGAATTGGGATGATGTGGTAGAGAAGGTAAGGGGGCGCCTCTGTAGGTGGAATTGGCTTGCACATAAGATGTCCCACAGGGGTCGCGTTCTAGTCATTAATAACCTGGTCTCGTCCTCCATGTGGAACCGACTAGCCTGTGTTGATCCTCCAGCCTCTCCCCTGACAGAGGTACAAACACTTTTTTTTTTTGGGGGGGCGTCCTCTTTCTGCCAAAGGAAGGGCAGGGGCAGGGCCTTATTCATCTGGCTAGTCGGGGGGCTGCTTTCCGTCTCCAGTTCATAGAGAGGCTTTTAACAGGGTCAGAGGATGTTTTGTGGAGGTCGTTAGACCGGTGCCTCCTGCTCCATTTTAATAGCCTGGGCCTTAGTTTTAATTTGTTTTTAATGAACACCAGTGTCATGAGGAAAACATCTCAGCCTGGTTTTTATCAGAGTGTTTTTAAGCTCTACAACCTGCTGCAGAAGAAGAGAGAGGAGGAGACGGGCTCACTGCACTGGCTCCTGCAGGAACCTGTCCTGCATGGGACCAAGCTAGAGGGGCCTGCCTGGGGAGGGACCGCCCTGTCCGGGAGGCTTGAGGTGGCCGGGGTCCTGACACTAGGTCAGGTGGTGGAGCTGGCTGGACCGAGGCTGGAGGAGACCCAACGTCTGGCAGCCAAGTTAAGCATCAGGTCAGCCAGACTGACAGAACAGCTCCTCCAGCACTGGAAAACAAAAACTGAGCGGACACCAGTGCTCAATGCTTGAGGACTACCACGCAGGCCAGCTGACCCCGGACCATGGGGATCCTTTCCCACACGTCTGTCTGCTCCCGGACCTGGAGGAGCTCGGTGGTGAAGGACCTCTCCTTCACACACTTTGGATGTAGCATCCTGTCACTGATGGAGCTCCTCAGTGCAGTGAGTGTGTGTTGGAGGGGGTGGGAGTCATTGTCTGTCATGGAGGACAGCTTGGCTGTCATCCTCCTTTCCCCCACCTCCTCCACCTGTTCCAGAGGGCATCCCAGGACAGAGCTGGCCTTCCTGATGAGTTTGTCCAGCCTCTTCCTGTCAGCTGTTGTGATGCTGCTCCCCCAGCAGACTACACCATAGAACAAGGCAGAGGCCACAACAGAGTCATAGAAGGTCTTCAGGAGTGCCCCCCGCACCCCAAAAGACCTCAGCCTCCTGAGCAGGTAGAGTCTGCTCTGCCCTTTTTTATAAAGTGCAGTGGCAGTGGTGGCACAACCAGCTCCTTGGTTTTATCCGCATTGATCAGCAGGTGGTTCTGCTGACACCAGTCCACAAAGTCCTGGATGAGTCCTCTGTATGACCTATCGCCCCCATCTGTGATGAGGCCGACAATGGCAGAGTCATCAGAGAACTTTTGCAGGTGGCAGGTGGGTGACAGGTGGGAAAAGTCAGCTGTGTAGAGGGTGAAGAGGAACGGTGCCAGCACCATTCCCTGGGGGGCCCCCACACTGCAGAGGACAGTCCCTGACACACAGTCCCGTGTCCTCACATACTGTGGGCGGCTGGAGAGGTAATCCACTATCCAGCATGTGAGGTGTTGGTCCACTCCTGAAAGCTCCAGCTTGTTTCTCAGGATGGCTGGCCTGATGGTGTTGAAAGCACTGCTGAGGTCCAGGAAAAGGACCCGAACAGAGCTCCCCGGCAGCTCCAGGTGAGACAGGGCTCGATGGAGGAGGAAGATGAGGGCATCGTCCACTCCGATGCCAGGCTGGTACACGAACTGCAGTGGGTCCATGGACGAGCTCACCAGGGGATGCAGGTGGGTAAGGACCAGCCGCTCCAAGGCCTTCATGAGGTGCAATGTTAGTGCCACTGGCCTGTAGCAGCTAGGGTCCTTAGGATGTGGGGTCTTTGGCACAGGTACCATGCAGGACGTCTTCCAGAGTCGCGGCACCTTTCCCAGTCTCAGGTTGAACAGATGTCCAATGATCCCACTCAGCTGATCAGAGCAGGATCTGAGGAGTCTGGGACTGAGGCCATCCGGTCCTGCAGCCTTCCTGGTCTTTAACCTCCTCAGCTGATTTCTCACCTGGAGAGGTGTGAGAGACAAGTTGGAGCAGGGTGTCTTGTGAAGTGTCTGGGGGGCTGGGAGGAACAATGGGGGGTGGCATTGGTGGCGGTGAGCTGAATACTGTGTGGGGGGGGGGTCAGAGGGGTACTTGGGCAGAGTGCTGGCAGAACAAAGGAGGGCTGCTGCAGTGCTGGTACAACTGGGGGAGGGTCAGATGCTTCCTCAAACCTGCAGAAGTAGCTGTTCAGCTCATCTGCCCACTTTGAATCCCCAGCTGCCTGGGAGTTTGGCTTCTGGTGGCCTAAAATGGTTTTCAGGCCTCTCCAGACTCCCCTGGTGTTGTTCTCCTGCAGCTGTTCCTCCATTCTCGTCCTGTATTTGTCCTTCCCCTCCCTGATTTTCCTTCTGAGCTCCCTCTGAACAGTTTTCAGCTCCTCTTTGTTTCCTGACTTGAAGGCCCTCTTCTTCTCCCTTAAAAGAGCCTTAATGTCAGGATTAATCCAGGTTTTGTTGTTGGAGTGACACCGTACAGTCCTGGTGGGTACAGTGTTCTCCACACAAAAGTTTATGTAGTCCGTGATGCTGTCTGTCAAGCTGTTGATGTCCTCCTCATGAGAGTCACTGAATATATCCCACACGGTTGTCTCGAAGCAGTCCTTCAGAGCCTCTTCAGCCTCATCAGACCACCTCTTCACTGTGCGGGACACAGCTGGTTGCCTGTTGACAAGAGGCTTGTAGACAGGCAGGAGATGAACAAGGTTGTGATCAGCTCTTCCCAGAGGAGGGAGGGGTGATGATTCGTATGCTTCCTTGGTGTTGGCATAGAATAAGTCCAGTGTTTTATTGTCTCTGGTGGCACATGTGACATACTGGATGAATTTGGGCAGAGTGGAGGACAGAGAGGCATGATTAAAATCCCCAGAGATCAGTGAGAGGGCCTGTGGTTTCTGAGTCTGCAGCCTGCTGATCACGGTGTTGATGACGTCACAGGCTGCGTCGGCGTTAGCAGAGGGGGGAATATACACAGCCACCACTATGGCGTGCGAGAACTCCCGTGGCAGATAATATGGCCTCAGACTAACAGCCAACAGTTCAATGTCTGGGCAGCAGTGCTGCTCCTTGATAGTGATGTGCCTGGAGTTACACCATCTATCGTTCACAAACACTGCCAGTCCTCCCCCTTTCCTCTTACCGCTCTTCTACCTGTCTACCTTCTATCGCTCATGGTAAAGACAGTGAACAGAAACAGACTGAACAGACAGACAGCCACCCCATGGAGGAGACATCTGGGACTGTTCCCAGATGTCAAACCAGCCTGTGGATCAATCTACAAACCTCCCTTATCCAGGAAGCATGCAGATCTCCAATGGAGGATCCTCCATGGCATCGTCGCATGCAACTCTTTTGTGTCTGTTTTAAATGCTGCAGTCAGAGACAGTTGCCCGTTTTGCCACATGAGAGAAACTGTGTTCCACTGCTTTTATGACTGCCAGAGGCTTTTAACCTTGTTTCTGTTCTTAAAAACTGTTTTTACCATGTGTGGAGAGAATTTTAATCAGCAGGTTTTTATTTTTGGTTTTAATTACACTCGCCATCAAAAAGAAAAGTGCCAGTTTTTAAATTTTGTTTTAGGAATGGCAAAGATGGCAATATACATGAGCAGGAAGAGGAAGGTGGAGGAAGACAGGGTCATTGAACCAAAAATGCTAACAATCAACATGATGAAAGCCAGACTGCTGATTGATTTTAACTTCTACAAAGCAAACAATGATCTTCCTTCATTTCAACAGCTCTGGTGTTTTAACAACATTTTGTGTTCTGTAAAAGAAGGAAACCTTGTTTTCAGTGACTGGCTCCTGTAGTGTGTGTATATTTATTCTATTTTACTAAGAAACTTTATTTTTGATTGTGGTATTTTTTTATCTGGTGTTCGTTGTTATATTTGTGCAGCTGTAAACCAGCGATAAATAAAGGCTGGTTTAAAAATCTGACTGCATTTCCGTCTGTCTCTCTGTCTGTTTCTCTCTCTCTCTCTCTGACTGCATTTCTGTCTGTCTCTCTCTGTCTGCCTCACTCTCTCTCTCTTGCTCTCCCTCTCTAACCCCACCGGTCGAGGCAGATGGCCACCCACCCAGAGCCTGGTTCTGCCTGAGGTTTCTGCCTGTTAAAAGGAAGTTTTTCCTCGCCACTGTCGCCAAGTGCTTGCTCATGAGGGAATTGTTGGGTCTCTGTAGATAAAAGAGCTCGGTCTGTACCAGCTCTGTATGGAAAGCATCCTGAGACAACTTTTGTTGTGAATTGGCGTAATACAAATAAAATTGAATTGAATTGAATTGAATTGAATTGAATTGAATTGAATTGAATTGAATGAGCAGCGGGTCTCAGCTGTGTCTCACCTAGAGCTCAAGCGGCTCGCACTAAAGCACAGTTCTCAGACCTGATGCTAATAACAGACAGAAATATTTTGCACATATTAAAAACCTTATTGTCATCTTAGCAGTTAGGCTACAATTAATGTCAGTTAAGTTAATTTACTGTGTTCAGCTCATTGTATTTTTTGTATTTTTTTTATTTTGAACTGTGATTGGTTCCTCAAGTTAGATCAGTGAAGGAGCCTAAGTAAACCTGCAGTACGTAACTTGTGTAAAAGTAATTTTTTTTCTAATATTTGCTAAAACTCTCCCTATAGCCAGACAACAAGTACATGAAACATGTAATCTGTGAAAAAAAAAAAAAAAAAAAAAGGCTCCTAAATGCTCCAAGAATCCACTGCGCCTGACACAAAACAACCAATCAAAGCCAGAGGAGCATCTGAGGGAGTGTCTGAAATCTGTCAATCACTACTCACACACACTGCAAACTGCCCCCTCCCTCCGCTCATGCTGCCAGCTGCCAGGCAGTCTTGGTTTGGTGTTTATCCTCATAATATGTATACATAGGGTCATCCATGCTCTCAGCTAATGTTGTTACTGCTTATTAGGAAATATTCATGATAGTTTCTCTTTTCTCCAAACATGAAATACTGAAATAAATGTTTGCTTTTTTCATTTCCTTTGTTTTCTCTTCTTCTTTTTTTTTTTGCTTTGTTTTACCAAGTACATTGCCGTAGATTACTGTTCATGTCAAAAAGATTTAGATCTGCTCATTTGTTGGCCAGCAATGTTGACTATTCACAACAGCAATGTTGTCTAACTTTGTCTACTCTTTATGAACTTACAAGAATGTTACCCCCAAGTGACATGTCAGGAGGATATTACCTGAGTTCGATGTATTTTTTTTATAATTTTAAAATAGACAAACAAATTATATACTGTATATTCTCTTGCAGATATCAGGCTGGTTCTTTGGCGACAACCTCAACACCACCCAAACGGCGGATGGCCACACATCCCATGTCCATACTATCCAGCATTGTTGGCGAGGTACTCTCTGATAGGTAAGAAAATGATTGTCTGATTGGAACCTGCCATTCAAGTTTTGGAAACAAGGTACGTTAGTTATCGATACTAATGATTCTCAATTCAGGCAGATAACAATACCTTGTGTAGACCAGGTTTTGCAGGGCAGTTAGGAATGCTAAACGGTTGTGTGCTGAGAAACAACAAATCACAGCTAATGACTTTGCATTTGTATGGAATTTTCCACACACAGCAGCTTGGAATGACAACTCTGTGACCAGCACCCAGAACCCCATGCTACCAAGCAACAAACTGTTGGTATGCTGCATGGCAAAACCGTCTGTGGTCTTCTCCTGGATCTGGAAGGTCAGCCACAGCACGCAGCTCATTCCAGATCCTCCTGGCAAGGTGCAAGACTCCCTCCTGCAAAATGTGCATCTCCATGTGCAGTAGTCTTGAAGTGTACATTGGTGGCTGTTGGTTGCAGCATTTCTTCTCCACTAGATAATTACATATTCATATACAATCCTCTGTGATCTCAAATTCTCAACCCTAGCAATGTCCTCAGCGTCAAGGTCAACGGGTGTTTGGCCCAAACGACGCTGTCTTCCCTGTTGTCAATGGCCCTGGCCCCCGGCCAGATGTACTTCTACGGCTCCCTCGTCTACCTGCCCATCTGCCCGTGGAAGCAGAAAGGGTGTAGTCTCCATCAGGATACACGTAACACATTTTGCCAAGCGACAAATGGAAATGAGCTGCTAATTTATTGGCTTGCCAACAACTGAAATAATAAGCTACGCTAAATACTGTACTGTATTTTTATTATTTTTTTTTAATTTAACCTTTATTTAGCCAGGTTAGTCCCGTTGAGATTAAGAATCTCTTTTTCAAGGGAGACCTGGCCAAGACGGTCAGCAGCAAAAACACAAAATTGCAGACAGAGACACACAGGGAGACAAAGTACAATTCACGATCACTAAAATTTGCATAAAGAAAAACTATCAATAAATCAAGACGGGTGTTTCTGAGAGTAATTTGTACAAACCGTCAAGCTAAAAACATCGACATCCCATAGAAACTGCTTCCAAGTCCTTCATTTTAGATTTAAAAACATTTAACGACACGAGCTCCTTCAATTTTAAATCATTCTGCAACAAATTCCAGGCTGAGGGTACAGAATACCCAAAAGCCCTTTTCCCAATTTCAGTCCAAGCATTTGGGACAGAGAGCATAAAGAGGTCCTGAGAACGCAGTGAATACTGCCCGGTGTTTTTCTGCGTGATGAAAACACAGGTAATATGGAAGCAGACCAAGAATTGCCTTGTATATAAAGGTGTACCAATGTAGGAGCCTATGGGTCGCCGGGGGGGCCATCCTACCCAAGAGTACAACTCACAGTGATGAGTCGGTGCTTTACAATTTGTAATGAACCTTAGGGATGCATGGTAGACTGAATCAACCATATGGAGACATTGAGCAAAGGCATGCATGTACAAGAGATCACCATAGTCTAATACAGGTAAAAAAGTTGCAGCAACTAGACGCTTTTTTTACATTAAAAGAAAAACACAACCAGTTCACCTGTAACAGAACAATAGGCTACAAAACGGTCACAACAGTACATTTAGCTGCTTGAAACATGGCAACATAACATTACAAACTGACTTTTTATTGCCAAATAAACAACTAACAACTAACAACTTTATAACGTAGGTTTAGCCAGCATCTTATATCTAGCTGTGTGGAGGTGAGTTGGTGAGTTTATGTTTCGTTCTTACTGGTTCGTGCTCCATGTCACGTGTGTTACTTGGTCGCGTAAGCAGACTATCTTTGGTCACGGCAGCCATGCAGACACCGTGGGGAGGAGGGGCTTGGAGGCAGGGCATGAGTGCAGTGGAGAGGGAGGGGGAGTGGTGTGAAACTTGTGTTGGTTCAAATTTTCAGGCTAAGTCTGCTCTCTTCTTGTTCTTACCTACTGCAGCTTTAATGTTGGAATTTGATAATAAATATATGTTCAACCAATAAAAAAGCGTAACCTTCATTAAAGCTGCAGTAGGTAACTTGTATAAAAGTATTTTTTTGTCATATTTGCTAAAACTGTCCCTATGCCCAGACAGCAGTACATGTTGTGATTTTGGTGAATCAAATGCTGTAGCAGGATCCAAGGAGCGGATAATCAGCAGGAGACAAGGAGACGTAAAACAAAACGGTTTATTATCAAAAACTCCAAGAAAACAAAATCAGCCCAAGAAAACAAAATCATTCACTACCCGTGGCAAGCAGGTAGGAAGCAAAGACCTAGACTGAGAAGCAAACAAAGACTCTGGATAATATAAAAAAGGCTAAACACTACCAAAAGCTCAGATAAGAATCAAGAACACAAAATCAGCCCAAGAAAACAAAATGATTACTACACCGTGGCGAGTGGGTAGGAGGAAACAAGCGCTAGGCTAAGAAACAAATCAAACCACGGAGCATGACTACGAAGACTAAGAAAGGCACAAGAATACGCTAGGCGTCAAAAGCTACAGAGACACATACAAACTATGACACAAAGAGAAATGGCTAGAAAGTCTTAGCAGAGCAGCTTAGACAACCTGGCAGTGTGCCGACACACCACGCTGCTTAAATGAGAGTGGAATCAGTCAAGATCTGCCTCAGGTGTGTCGTCAGCTAGCCGCACCACCAGGCCACACCTCCACTGCAGGCAAGAGAGAGAGAGCGAGAGAGAGAGAGAGAGAGAGAGAGAGCATTACAAACAATCAAAGTACAGAAAACAAATAATGATAACACAGACTACAGTGTAACATAAACATGTAATCTGTGAAAAAACAGCCCCACTGGTCCCACCTACTGCTCCTACTGCTATTTGCAAGAATCCAAGAATCCATAGGAGTGTCTAAGGGAGTGTCTGACATCTGTCAATAACTACTTAAACAGCTCTGTGAGCAGTGTCAAGAGGCTAGTGAAAGCTATGGTGGAGCAACAGCCACCCGCAAATTAGAAACTGCCCATACCGCCGCTGCCAACAATAGCAAATATGGCTAAGACAACAGCCGTGCAGTTGTCGCTGGGAGGAGGGGCTTGGAGGTAGGGCTTGGAGGCAGGGTTTGGAGCCAGGGCATGAATGCAGCGGAGAGGGAAGGGGAGTGACGTGGAATTTGTGTTGGTTCAAATTTTCAGGCTAAGTCTGCTCTCTTCCCGATCTTACGTACTGCAGCTTTAAATTTACATTTTACCTGATTCCTGTTCTGGGTCTGCATCCTTGGGTCCAAACAAATTTATTGGGCAAAAGCCTAACACAGCTCTTTAAATTCAACAAGGGTTATATTGCATACATTGTTTTTATATTTCATATTTTATTGTCAAGGTTACATTCCTTGCGTGTGAAAAACTTGGCAATAAACAAATTTTGATTCTGATTTTCAGTGAAGGTTTTTCCTATGTCTTCAGCATGACTATGTTGCACCTTCTCAGATATGTTTTTTAAAAGCAACTTATCAGAAAGCATTTCAGAAATCACAACAGAATTTCACAAAACCGAACATTTCAGAAAACACGGCATTTGACAAAACCAATTAAATAAAATAATTTAAAAAATTCTGGAAACACAATTACATTTCTCAAAACAGTGTGTGATTGTTTTGTGAAATGCTGTCATTTTACCCCAAGAATTTTTTTTACCCCAAAAGTCAAGTAGGATGCCTGCCTGTTTTTCCAAATCAAGCTAATTGACTTCTTCTTCTTCTTCGCGGAAGGAAGAGAGAGATTGAAAGAGGCGTGTTTCTTTCCTTTTTTCTTATTTTCTATCCTTTGCACTGTGGTGTTTATTTATTATTGTATGTGTTAGTTTGTTAAGTTAGTGTCTGTTTAGTTTGGTGTGTGATTAAGTGTGTTTTGCAGCCAGACGCCGTCTGGTCGGGAGGAGTGGGCCAGGTGAGGCCATCATGGCAGCCTCAGGTTTCTCCTCCCTGTCAAGGGAGCATGGGATTAAACTGGCGGCTGGTTCCCCCTGCAGCGTTGAGGACGTGGCCCTGGCCGTGGGTGAGTGAATCGGCCACGGCTCAGTTAAATCTGCTGCTATGATGAACCGGGCTGTCATTTTATTTCTTGAAAAGGTGGAACAGGTGAAACTGCTGGTGGAGACGGGGCTGACAGTGAACGGGCTGTTTGAGGCAGTGCAGCTGCTGACGCAGCCTGCAGCTCGGATCACCCTGTCCAACGTGCCCCCTTTCATCAGTGATGATTTCCTGCTCCGAGAGCTGTCTCGACATGGGAAGGTAGTGTCCCCCATCAGGAGGCTTCTTGCCGGGTGTAAATCTCTGCTGCTTCGCCATGTGGTGTCGCACTGGCAGCAGGCTTACATGAAGAGTTTAATTATCGTTTCATCGTGAGAGTGGATGATTTTGATTATACTCTGTTTGCTACATCCTCTCAAGTCAAATGTTTCGGCTGTGGGGACGAGGGGCACCTGGTCAGGGCTTGTCCAAGCTGCTGCCGGGCCAGTGGTGGCCGCTGCGACCCTGGCCGGTAGGCCCGTCAACGCTCCATGGCGTAGGGACTCCTAGGATGCGGGGCGGACTGCCGGCTCAAACGGAGAGGAGGGAGCAGGGTCTGGATCTGGACGACAGAAGCAGGAACAGCAGGTGAGATGGAGGAAGGTGAGTTGAGGGAAACTGGTGAGGAGAAGGAGACAGGTGAGGGGGAGAAAATTGGTGAGGTGAGGGAGACAGGTGAGGGGGAGAAGACAGGTGAGGTGAAGGAGACAGGTGAGGGGGAGAAAACAGGTGAGGTGAGGGAGATAGGTGAGGGGGAGAAGACAGGTGAGGGGCAGAAGACAGGTGAGGTGAGGGAGACAGGTGAGGTAATGGAGTCAGGTGAGGTGGGGGAGACAGAGGAGACAGAGGTGGTTGAAGCACCGGGTGATGTGTGTGAGAGGACTGGTGGTGAGTCTATTGGTGTGTGTGAGCAGTCTGCTGGTGTGTGTGAGGCTTCAGACTGGAAGCCGGTGCCTCAGAGACGTAATAAGCGTAAACACATAGTGCAGGTGGAGGGAGGGGGGAAAGCTGGACGGCTGGAGGGTGGAGCGGCTGCTGGAGACAGCAGCAACAGTGAAGCCTCCATGTCAGATTGCAGCGAGTTCTCTCTCTCACAGACACACATACACACAGTCACGGCTGGTCAAGAGAAAAAGTTGTACACAGCCCAGATGATTAAAAGCTTTCTGCAGATAACGAAAGGTGTTAAAAACCTTAATATTGAACAACACTTTTCCGATAAGTTAACTTTTTTTCTGTCAGCCAAACACCTCTATGGTCTATGGTTTTATTTTCTAGTCTTTGTACTTTTTATTTTTTTTATCACCCACATGGATGGTTTCAGAGTGGGAACACTGATAATGGAACGACGGAGGGGAAAAATAGGGCACTTGTGTTGGACACAGCAAGGAGTAAACGTATTGATGTCTTGTTTTTACAGGAGGTTCATAGCGACCGGGCTGCACGGTGGCGCAGCAGGTAGTGCTCGTGCAACAGCAAGAAGGTCGCCGGTTCGATTCCCGGGTCGGGCCTTTCTGTGTGAAGTTTGCATGTTCTTCCCGTGCATGCGTGGGTTCTCCGGCTTCCTCCCACAGACCAAAAACATGCTCATTAGGTTGATTGGTGACTCTAAATTGCCCCTAGGTGTGAGTGTGAGTGTGAATGGTTGTGTGTATGTGCCCTGCGATCGGCTGGCGACCGGTCCAGGGTGTACCCCGCCTCCTGCCCATTGACAGCCGAGATAGGCTCCGGCCCCCCCGCGACCCTGAAAGGGATAAGCGGCATAGAAAATGGATGGATGGATGGTTCATAGCGACCAGTGTAATGAGGGGGATTGGGAGAAGGAGTGGGAGGGGCAGGTAGCTCTGAGCCACAACACCACACTAAGTGGGGGTGTAGGTATCCTCTTCTCCAGGAGGTTCACTCCATCCTCTTTAGAGGTGGAGCAGGTGATGGAAGGGAGGTGCCTGCTCATTAAAGCCAAATTTAACACTTTCACTCTGGTTCTTATCAATGTTTATGCACCTAACAACGGAGCAGAGAGGAAGAAGTTCTTAGAAATAGTGAATTCTAAACTTAACTGCTGCAGCTCGGAGGATTATTTAATATTGGGTGGGGATTTTAATTGTACTGAGGCAGAGTTTTTAGATCGTAACCATGCAGAGCCACATCCAGCTTCCCAGCACGCTCTGAAGCAGTTGGTCTACTCCCACGGCCTGGTGGATGTGTGGAGGAGGATGCATGCAGACTGTCGTAAGTACACCTGGTCCCACCTGAGAGAGGATGGAATCTCCTTAGCCAGGCTAGATAGGTTTTATTGTTTTAAGCATCATTTTAATGTTTTTAAAGATTGTTGGACAGTTCCAGTTGGTTTTACTGATCACTCCTTGGTTTTAGGTGATGTGTTGTTTAAAAATGTTTTGCCAAAGAGTGCATACTGGCATTTTAATTCAGCTTTAATTTTAGATAAAGGTTTTAAGGAGGCTTTAAGCTATTTTTGGTGTGTTTTTAGAGACAGAAAAAATGAATTAGACAGTCTTAGGCAGTGGTGGGACCATGGGAAAGTCCAGATAAAACTTTTATGTCAGCAGTACACTCTCAATGTCACACAGCACATGTGTAGATCTATCAAAGATCTGGAGAGTGAGATAGTGGATTTAGAGACACTTAGCTATTCCACAGGAAATCGAGAACATATTGAAGTTCTCAACTCCAAAAAAATGGCCTTAGCCAACCTGCTAGACTCCAGGGTACAAGGGTCGCTGGTCCGGTCCCGGGTCCAAAACATAGCAGAGATGGATGCTCCCTCTAGCTTCTTCTTCGGTCCGGAGAAGAAGCATGGGCAGAGCAAGATGATCCACGCACTTCTCTCCGACACAGGGCAAGAACTAACTGAACCAGGCCAGATCTGGAGCAGGGCTGTTCAGTTTGTTTTCTCTTCCCTCTACTCATCAGAGTACGAGGAGAGCAGAGAGCTGGAAGAACAGTTTTGTAAAGAACTGCCTCAAGTGTCAGCTGACACCAATACCCAGCTGAGCCGACCACTCCAGCTGGAGGAACTGGCAGCCACCCTGCGCAGCATGCAGGGAAGAAAAGCTCCAGGCATCGATGGACTCACAGCAGAGTTCTATAAAGAGTACTGGGACATCCAGGGTCCTGACCTGCTGCATGTACTAAATGAATGTCTGGCTGGTGGTTCCCTCCCTCTCTCCTGCCGCAGAGCTGTGGTGACCCTTCTCCCTAAGAAAGGAAACCTGCAGGAGATTAAAAACTGGCGCCCTGTGTCGTTGTTGTGCATGGATTATAAAATTCTGTCCAGGGCTTTGGCTTCTAGACTGAGGGGAGCTATGGAGCAGGTCATCCACTGGGACCAGACCTATTGTGTACCTGGCAGGTCTATGGTAGACAACGTCTACCTAATTCGTGATATTTTGGAGCTCTTCAGTTCATTGGACAGTAACGCTGGTCTCATTTTGTTAGACCAGGAAAAGGCTTTTGACCGAGTTGAACACAAGTTCCTCTGGAAGGTGATGGAAAGGTTCGGGTTCAACTCTGGTTTTATAGCCATGATCCGTGTGCTGTATAATGACATTGAGAGTCTACTGAAGTTCAACGGCAGTCTCTGTGCCCCCTTCAGGGTGCATAGAGGCATCCGGCAGGGCTGCGCCTTGTCTGGGATGCTCTATGCACTCTCCCTTGAACCTCTCCTCTCTAGGATACGCGCTAGTATTGATGGACTGATTTTACCTGGTTTTAATGACAACATTGTTTTATCTGCTTATGCGGATGATATAGTTGTTTTAATAAAAACTCAAGATGATGTTGACATTTTAACCAATTTAACTGATAAATATAAAAACTTGTCTGCTGCAAAGATAAATTGGGATAAAAGTGAAGCAGTCTCTGTTGGGAATTGGCCTAATGGCCTCCCAACACAGTTTTAAATACCTTGGTGTCTTCCTAGGGAGTAAGGCCATGGAAAGGAAAAACTGGGAAGGAGTAGAAGACAAGATAAGCGGAAAAATTAAGAAGTGGAAGTGGCTATTGCCACATATGTCATATAGAGGCAGAGTCCTGGTTTTAAACAATCTGTGTGCGTTACTCCTGTGACACCGACTGTCCTGTCTAGATCCTCCCACTGGACTTCTAACAAAGATCCAAGAAAAGATTGTGAATTTCTTCTGGGATTGGTTACATTGGGTGCCACAGGGGGTGTTGTTTTTACCGAGAGAGGAGGGGAGACAGGGCCTCATCCACCTGGCCGGCAAGACGGCGGCATTCAGACTGCAGTTCCTGCAGAGGTTTCTGGCTGGTCCAACAGACCTGGTGTGGAGAGGTGTGGCCAGCTGTATCTTCAGAGTGGTGAGTCACCTGGGACTGGATACTGCTCTGTTTTTAACTGATTTTAAATTCCTAAAATTAAATGGGGTGCCTCTGTGTTTTTAAAGTATGGGCCTTTTTTAAGGGCAGCAGAGAGAAGTGAAGTTCTGACTCTCTGTTCTGGCTTTTAAAAGAACCACTGATCAACGGAGCCAGGCTGGATATCTCCAGTGGAGCCACGCCTGGGCTGACTGCGGCGCTGCTCCGAACTATGATCTTAGACCTGCAACGCCTGGTCCACACAGCAGGGCCAGCCCTAACAGACTTCCAAGCCTTGGGACGTTTGCTGAACCTTCAGTCTAACAGGGTGGCGAAGAAGCTGCTGCAGCTCTGGAAAGACAAACTGAACCAGAGAGAGAGGAGGCTCCTAATGGAGTTCAGTGAGGGGGGGGAGCCAGATCCCACTGACCCTTTCCCGGAAGTCCAGCTCACCCCACAATTCGACCAGGAGGGTCCTCTACTGAAAAGGACCACTTTCAGCCTGAACACTGTCCACAGAAAAACCCTCTACAGGACAAGCGTGCAGGTTTTGAATAAAAAGACTCTGGGGGGCAGAGCACCCTGCGCATGGACAGAAAAACTGGGTGAGGCTGTTCCGTACTGGAGGGTGATCTACAAGTCTCCCCTGAAAAAAAGAACAGGGGATCTACAATGAAGAGTCCTTCATGGTGCCATTGCATCAAATGCGTTTACCTCCATCATAAACTCTGCTGTGTCCAACCAGTGCCCTTTTTGTAACTTGAAGGAAACAACCTTTCACATTTTCAGTGATTGTAAAAGTCTTACAGCGTTCTTCACTTTTTTAACTCATGTTTTTAATTTTTTTAACCAAACGTTTGCAACCACTAAACTTATTTATGGGGTGGGGTACAAGAAAGCAAACAAAAGAATGTGGCAGCTTTTAAATTTTTTTGTTGGGGAAGCAAAAATGGCAATTTATATTTCCAGGAGGAACAAAATAGAAGGCCAGCCAGGTGTTGATGTGGCCTCAGGGTGGCGCTGTAATGTCCGCTGCAAGCTCAGACTGGAATTTTCTTTTTACAGACTTGTGAAAGACCTAGGAAGTTTCTCAGACATCTGGTGCCATAAAAACATTCTGTGCGCTGTTTTGAACAATGAGCCATTTTTTACTGACATATTAAAAGACTAAATGATTTATCTATTTATTTATTTATCTTTTTTTCTTTATAATATAGATAAATCTGTATTCTTGTAAAAATAAGCATTGTTTTGACAGTGAATTGCCCCCCCCCAAAATTGTAATAAAGTGGTTGTAAAAATCAAAATCAAAAATCTTCTTCTTCTTCTTCTTCTTCTTCTTCTTCTTCTTCTTCTTCAAAGAAGTAATAATCAATTCATTTGGAAAGTTGGGTCAGACTAAGTTGGCATTGTTTGGCTTTGACTCATGCCTGTGCAGAGGGAGGGAGGGAGTGTTCTTACAATAGAAGCTGAATTTGGTTAAAGAGGAGGAAGCTGAGGTGGCCTGGTGGTTGAGATTATTAGTAACAGGAAATAACTCATGAAAAGTTAAAGTGACACACAAGAGAAAATATGCGTGTTTTCTATTTACAGAACAATAAGGAAAGTTCTAAAATTATTATATTTTGATCATTTGTAACTTACGGCAGTCATTGACAGTCTGAAGATCTTCTCAACCATTTTAATTCCAATCTGTATGCAGGATAAAGAGAGAAAGAGCTATTGACATACTAGACATTATTGCAGATTGCGTAATGATGGCCTTTTTGGAGTTATGCAACTCTGTGATTAATAACATATTTAAAGAAAACATGCCAGGTTAAGATAGACCTATTTTGAGACTGCATTCTCCAAGACGCAGAATACTGAAAAACTGACATTACAAATGTCTGCAAATATTTCCAAAGTATGTTAGTACACAGCATACATAGCACAAACCAATATAATAGACCAGTTAAAATAATGATTTACTCTATTGTTATATGTACTTATATACTCATTATACTAGTTTAGTTTAACGTTAGTTTTGAGTGCTGCTCCTTAGGGGCCATTATTTTGGGACCTTAAAATTACTTCAGAACTTCCTCTGAGAGCCAAAACCAGCTCCAATCTATTTCAAGTCTTTGTGGTGTCATTTGCTAACAATGTTTCTGAAATAGTTTTATTCACATGTAACAGATAATCCAAAATGTACAAGTTATGTTTTATTTGTTCATTTCTGAATGATTATGTCCACATTGTATGTAAGGTGACACTGTGGCTTAGATAGTTAAAGTGCCTGTCTCATAAATAGAAGATCCCGGGATTTAATCCAAGCAATGCCTTTTGTATTTGCAGGAAAGTTAAGTTTGTCATTCCATTCACTGGTGCGTGTGTCTGTGTAGCATTGTCTTTTAACAATGAAACGTCACAATGGACACTGTAATCTTAAAAAGCATTTTTGTAAAAACATTTGCAGTACTGTAAACGTATGACATTTTCAGTAATGCAAATGTATGACATTTACAGTATGTAATTTCACCGGTGAAATTTTGTAACTCCACCTCCATTTGTATCTTTAAAAACGAAAAATGTCTCAGAAATCATAAAGAAAATCTTTCACTGTAAATAATGTTTGAACCTGAAAATCCAATTATGTTAAAGCAATATATATATATATATAAAACACCTGATGTTCATTCAACATGTGGTTGTTGAGATGTCCAGTCTGAGTCTGAGTCTGCTGTATAGAGTATGTTTGCTGTGTTTGTTTATGTTTGTTTCCACAGTCTCCTACAGTTGGACTCAAAGCTCACCAAGCTAGATAACAAAATTGTCAGTGTTTAAACAGAAGCCATCAGTGACTGTAGCCCCACCCTGCTAAAATGTTGGCTGCCACTGGTTAGGGGTCAAACATAAGAAACATGTCCACCTCTGATTGATCGTCCTAATGTTGGACCTAATCACAGACCTAATGATACCCAAAGAGTAAGGTAGGGTGGCTAAAGGTCTGTGTCTCTCTAACAACAAGGTAAAATTGAAAATTACTTACTCTGAGATGGCAAACTCTGAGTATCTGGTTCCAGAACAGCTGATCTGAGTTAGTTCAATCAACTCTGAGTATGTTCACCTTTAGATCAACTTATTTTACCCTGATGGAGTTGGAGGTCTTATTGCAGGCCTATGGGGAGTATGAGCACATATTTCAGCGTAAATGTATCACAGATGTATCATGAGAAACAGCAGGTGAGAAAATTGCTACCTGAGTCAACGTGTAAGTTTGAATGTACTATACCATTGACTTAACATTTAACCGTGCTTAAGATCGTAGCATACAGTCATTAATATAAATAGGAATTAAATCAGATTTTAATTTAGTGTCAGGATCCTGCCTTCCTGTCTCTCCTTTTGTGTCTCTTTGCCCTTTTCCCTGTGTGTGTGTTTGTCTGTTCACCCCTGCTGGCGTGGCTGGGCAGCCCCTTACCTGCTGCCAGCTCCACCTCCTTCGACTCACCTGTGTTCATTCTCCCAGATGAGCCTGTGTATTTAAGGAGTGAGCAGTCTTCTCTTCCTTGCAGGATTATTCTTTCATCCTCCCATGTCGGTGTCTGGTCTTCTCGTCTGTAAGTACTACGTCTCCTGTTTTCCCTCGATCTCAGAGAAATTGTTAATTGTCCATTATTTAGTTCCAGTCACTTGCCATGTGCTGTGTTTTTCTTTGTTTCAGTGCCTCCCTGCCACTTCCACACGTGCCTCGTTTGTCAAACTCGCTTTGTCGGAGCTTCTTTCGTTCATCTACTCTGTTTGAGTGCGTCTTTTGTTTGTTATTCATCCACTCCGTTTGAGTGCGTCTTTTGTTTCTTATCCACTCGTTGAGTTCGTTTTCTGTTTCCCGTTTGTTTAATAAACTGTGTTTGGTTTTACGCGAATCCTATCTCCGGGTCTGCATCTCTGGGTCCTAATACTTTGCGGCTATTCAGCCTAACATTTAGGTGCAATCCAACAGGGGAGAAACGAACTTGGAAGTAGCTAAAAATTAAATATAAAAACTAGTGCTGTCAAAAACGTTGCATTATTAACACGTTATCACAAATCAATTTTTACAGCGTCATTCTTTCAATCACGAGATTAACGTTCTTTGTGACCTAGTGAACTTGTGGTTTTTTAATAAGCTGTGGTCACTGCTAGTAACGTAAAGAAAAACTACAGGATCCGATTGTAAACTGGAAACAAAACAATAGGCACATTTGTGTGGATGTGAAGCGCAAAACGCAGATATGGATGCGAACAAGATTCTGAATGGAAAGTTTAGTTTCAAAAAGTTGCCAGATGGGTCGACTGACAAGACCAAAGTTATCTGTGTGCATTGTCGGTGTGAACTGAATTATCAACGTGGCACATCCACTTGATGGCTAAACACATGGCGAATGCGAATTCTCCACCGCCCCCTTGTCAAAACCAGGCGACAATGGATGGCTTTCGGCAGAGGCATATGGATGCTATTATGTTCAAAGGAAACTTAAGAAAGGAAAGTTTAAGCCATGGTTTAACTGCACTATAGCCTGAGTCCTAGTTTACAATGATGTGCACTTACTACTTTGTAACTTTGTCTTGTATCACCCTGTTTTGATCCCTTAGGTTGTTGAAGGGGCTTTTTTGTAAGTGTTTATTTTTTTTGTCATTTATTGACAGTGTTAAATTGTGTGAGATTTGATCCATTCAAATGTGAATGACTGCTCAAATTGAGAATGTTAGTGTGAAATATAACAATACACGTTTTTGTTTTCAATAAAAAAAACATTTGCACAAAGCAAGCCAGATGAAAATGTGTGATTAATTTGCGATTAATCGCAAGTTAACTATGACATTCATGCGATTAATCACAATTAAATATTTTAATTGGTTGACAGCACTAATAAAAACATCATTCAAAAAGGTAAGGCATATTTTGCTAGGCTATGGTTCTACCCCACTTTGATTTTAATTTTTTGTTTTTTTAATTGACTTAGGCTGTTAAACAAAATAAATATGAATTCAGTGGATACTTCAAGTAGTAATTTAAACCCCAAACAAAATGTTGTTTTAACACGTCATCTTACTTAATACCCCACTTAGTAGTTTACCACATGATACAATGTTTACACATTTTATTTTATCCGTATTGAAGTCATTTAAAATGTGATGATGTGTACACGAACTTTCAATAAGAAGGCAGAGGCCCGAAAAATGGGTGGAGGGCCACCTCCACCACCTCTGACAGAGGCTGAGGAGCTGGCCCTCAGCCAAAACCAAAAACCAGAGCCAAAAAAAATTAACGTTCAGCTTGGATTTCTTTCTGAAAAAACTGACTGTTTCTGACTTGTGTATATATATTTATATTGTTATACTTTTTACTTTTTATTAGTATTTTTTAGTAGATGTGTCATGCGCCAACTTCACCAAAGCAAATTCTTTGTATGTGTAAAATTGTAAATGGCAATAAAGCTTTTTCTGATTCTGATTCTGAAGGCATCCCCGGGGGAAGCTCATCTGAGCCTGTCACCCCCAGGACACAAGTGCCTACATCAGATGCAAGTATACACTTGTGTCTTTTAAAAAATAAAACTTCTATTATATGTAAAACTTCCATCCATCCATTTTCTATGCCGCTTACCCCTTTCGGGGTCGTGGGGGGGCTGGAGACTATCTCGGCTGTCAACGGGCGGGAGGCGGGGTACACCCTGGACCGGTCGCCAGCCGATCGCAGGGCACAAACACACAACCATTCACACTCACACTCACACCTAGGGGCAATTTAGAGTCACCAATCAACCTAATGAGCATGTTTTTGGTCTGTGGGAGGAAGCCGGAGTACCCAGGGAGAACCCACGCGCACACGGGAAGAACATGCAAACTTCACACAGAAAGGCCCGACCCGGGAATCAACCGGCGACCTTCTTGCTGTGAGGCACGCGCACTACCTGCTGCGCCATCGTGCAGCTATGTAAAACTTCCTATATATAAAACTATATAAAATCTCCACCCCCCAACAGTTGTGAATGGTGTCATCTGCTTCGTTGAGCCTCCTACTACTGAAACAACTGAACACCCTGCAGCTGTAAGTATTCCATACTCAGATCTTGCCTCAGATGGTAGTTCAAAGTATTCTGAAACAGTATCTTTTCCTGCATCACAGGAGGAGGATGCTGATGATGAAACGCTGTCTGCTACGACAGGGAGAGATCCAGAGAGGCCTACTGAAGTGTGTCTTAATATTATGTGTAGCTACTGGCAGTGCTCCACCCATTTACATTCCTTCACATTCTTGAGTGGAATTTGATGAGCATAAATAATGGACAAACAACTAACACATTCTTGTCCTTCAATGGAACATGGCTGGGATCACCAGTGAGATTTTTGGTCAAGGCCATGTTAAATCTGTATGTAGAACTGTAGGATTTAAATGTCGTCCATATGTTTCTCAGTTACCAGTGAAGGAGTTGTATATATGTTGAGTCCACCTCATGAAGAGTGTATAGAAAAGTGAAAAGGAAATGGTCTATCTGGATGGCCAGATTAGAAAAACAGACCTTGAAATTCTATTCCTGGAAAGCCAGTTGAGGTGGGTGCACTTCACAGGTGAAACATGTTAATGGTTGGAACTATATTACAAATCCTAACTGCTGCTTTTGTCTTTTAGGGAATAAAGAAGACCAAATCGCATGTGAATTAGTCTTTATTTGACCATTTTAATGAAAAGTAATTTCTGCTGATTAGGTCCCTTACAGCCCTTCCATCCTGGACGTCTGCAGGGTAGATGGGATGGTCATCCTCAGGGTCATTAATTTGTACGGCAGGGTGTTGCTCTCCTCTAATAGTTACAATATTATGGAGAACAACACATGCCACAATGATGTCACATGCCGTCTCTGGGGTGACCCTGAGCTTACACGGGCACTGGAACCAGGATTTGAGTATGCCTATGGCCATCTCAACCCAGGCTCTAGTCCTGCAGTGGGCCACATTAAAACGTTGTTGGGGCCCCGGCTCAGGGTCAGTAATTTGTGTCCCATCTATGCATCCTATCACATTTGGAAGCCCTGCAAAATGACAGCTAATTAAGCTACTGCAGCATGTATATCATAGTTTAAAATAATAGAATATATGATTTCTACATCACTCTCCTGCAATCCTGTGGAATTCCTCTTTGATGTTTCTAACAGGTCTGTGTCCGGGGAACACTACCATCATTGGTAACAGGCGTTTCAGTGCGAGGGTTACTTTTGTCACAGCTCTACACACGGTTGCCTTTCCGAAGTGCTCTGCATCCCCAGTGATGTACAAAAAAATACCGTTTGCAAAAAAACATAGCGCTATGTATAAAACTTGTTTTGATGTGAGTGCACATCTGCGGTGTGTAAGGTTGGTGATGTATGGCCAGAGAATGTTATCAAGATAAATTATACCTTTTGATGAAAAGCAGTAGCATTCAGACAGATATTCCTCTTCATGTCTCGCGACATAAAGCATTTCGAATCAGTTGGGCTTCGATATCAATCGGATTGGGATTGCCCAAATGGATTGCCCATTTATTAATGGGCAATCCATGTCTAACAGCTTTCTTCATGTGGGAGGAGAGAGGTAGAAACTCAGGGTTTCTTATGGTAAACTTGCTAGCGAGCAGGTTATGTCTGTTATCATGGTCACTGATTGAGTTTCAGTTACCTCTCTTTCTGGAACAGATAACTCAGAGTTTCCCTCATCTCAGGCTTAACTTACTCTGAGTTTTCACATAACCTGCTTTCTGGAATACTCCCAGTGTGTCCGTCGATCCCACAGCCAAAACATTTAATTCTCTGAGGTTGCATAAGCTGTCTAATCAAAGTCCTCTCACTCACTTTAGCATCAGGTTTAACTCCTCAGTGTTGTTCTTCAGAACCATAAAGACCTGCCGCCTGAAGGAAACTGTTATATTTAAGAGGCTTGACAACTGAGTTTCTTTGTGAACCTGTTTAATTGTTGCTTGTGCATCTTACAGCCACAGCTCATACCGCAGTTACCCACTCGACTTCCATATTGCCAGCTTTCTACAAAGTCCTTGAACTCAGCACTGGCACTGGTATTATCTGAAACTACAGCCTCAGGAATGCCATGCCTTGCAAATATTGATTTCATTGCTACTATGACACTGCTACTGGTGGTGTCTCTTAACTTACTGATTTCAGGGAACTTTGAGAAATAGTCCACACATAACAGAAAATCAGATCCTCTGTAATAAAAAAGATCAGTCCCTACTTTCGCCCACGGTCTGTCTGGTATTGGGTGTGAGAGTAAAGGCTTGGATTACTGTTTCTGTTGTCATCACAAACAGCACACTGAGATACCACCTCCTCAATGTGTAAAGACATATGTGGCCAATACAGAATGTCTCTGGCTCTCTCTTTGGACTTAACAATTCCTAAGTGTGACTCATGGACCTTGTTAAGCATCTCTTGTCTTAGCTGATGTGGAATAATGAACTTTGCTGCTTTGAACATCAGCCCAGATGTGTGTGTGATTTCATCCCTAAATGTCCAATAGGGCTGAATTTCTTTTGGTACTGCACTTCTTTCCTTCGGCCATCCCTTTAATGTGATGTCTTTCAGTAGCTGCATTTCAAGGTCCTCTTCTGCTGCTTTCCTGAACTTATGCTGCTTATCCTCTTACATGGGTAGTTGAGATGTAATCATGTTCACCTCCAATTTTTTCTCCGACAGATCTTCTCTCTGCTCATAAGATAAGATAAGATAAGATAAGATAAGATAAGATATAACTTTTTTAGTCCCAGAGTGGAGAAATTTCAGGTATTACAGCAGCAAAGTGGATAGCAGGAATATAGGATAGGGCATCAAAATTAAGACATTAATTATCAAACAAACAATATAAACAGGGAATATAAAAATGTGAACAACAGGTACTGATTGGATGATAGTACTCCTGACTGGAGTACTGATATTGCACATAGGAGTAATAATACACCCGATTGAAAGATTAACATATCTTCTCGTCTTGGTGAGTGTGTGGTCTACTGGGAGCACTGCTGGTTGTAAAGTCTGACTGCTGCAGGAGGGAAGGACCTGCGATAGCGTTCCTTCACACACTTTGGGTGAAGCAGTCTGTCACTGAAGGAACTCTCCAGTGCTGTTAAAGTGTGCTGCAGGGGGTGGGAGTTGTTCTCGATCATGGATGACAGCTTAGCCATCATCCTCCTTTCTCCTGCTCCCCCAGCAGACCACTCCATAGAAGATGGCTGATGCCACCGCAGTGTCATAAAAAGTCTTCAGGAGTGCCCCCTGCACTCCAAATGACCTCAGTCTTCTGAACAGATGAAGCTCATGAAGCTCTGGCCTTTCTTGTAAAGTGCAGTTGTGTTGTGAGTCCAGTCCAGTTTATTGTTCAGGTGAACACCCAGGTCACCATCTCTATGTCTGTTCCCTGGATATTCACAGGTGTAAGGGGGCAGTTCCACTGGCACCAGTCCACGAAGTCCTGCGTCAGTTTTCTGTACTCTCTGTCATCGACCTGTCGACCTGATGTGCAGGCAAAAAGGGTCACTGCCAAAACAAAACAAAAATAGTGCTAAATATATACAGTGTAACAACCTATAACCCCAAAACCCCGAGAAGATTTACAACCCACCACCAAAAACCACACTAAACTAAACTAACACTATCACACTACACACAAAAGATCTGGGGACAAAGTTCTCAATTCAAAAGCCAGAAACCACCCACGCCACTGCTGTCAAGCCGAGTCCCCCGATGAATGAAAAATCCATGGTTTAAAACAGGCAGGATGCGGCAGCAGGGACCAATAGGATCATGACACCATTTGCTGTGTGGAGGAGGCTATGCTGTATGGACCAGCATAGCTGCAAAAAAAAAAAGAAGAGCACACACGCACACACAAAAACAAGGACCAGACAAAAAGACACCACAGGACCACACAGGAGAAACAAACAGTGCGGAGCGGGGGAGGGGGGGGTTGATGAGGTGAGCAGTGGGGGTTGGCTGTGAGCTGAGTGTTGTAGAGGGGGAAAGGGGGGGCTGCAGCATGGACTGGGCCAGATGACTTCACCCCCTTTTGGTCCACCGCCATGGTCCTTGTGGCCAGAGATGGTTTTTAGGCCTCTCCAGACTCCACTGACATTTTTTTCCTGGTGGTTACAGTGTTTTCCACACAGAAATTAATACAGTCCATTATGCAGTGTGTGAGACTCTCAATGTCCTCCCACACAGTTGTCTCGAAACAGTCCTTCAGAGCCTCGACAGCCTCGTCGGACCATTTCTTCACTGTGCAGGACACAGCTGGTTGCCTGTGCACAAGAGGTGTTGGCATAACACAAATCCAGTATCTTGTTGTCTCTGGTGCAACATGTAACATACTGGATGAAGGTGGGCAGAGTGGAGGATGGAGAGGCAGGATTAAAGTCCCCAGAGATAAGAAGGAGGGCCTGTGGGTGCTCTCTCTGCAGCCTGCTTGTGACAGAGTGGAGAATGTCAGAGGCTACATCAGCATTAGCAGAGGGGGGGATATACGCAGCTATCGTGATAACATGCAAGAATTCTCGCGTCAGGTAATATGGCCTCATGCTAACGGCTAGCAGTTCAATGTCCGTGCAGCAGAGTTGTTCTTTAATAGTGATGTGCCCAGAGTTACACCATCTGTCATTCACAAACATTCTTTGAGGAATGCTCGACTCAACGTATCTGCTATATGAAGTTCCTTGCCTTGCCGATAAGTGACTTTAAGGCTGTATCTTTGCAGCCTAAGCAGCATCTGCGGCAGCCTCTTGGGGGCTTGGTGTAAGCACTTCTTAAAGATGCTTTCCAGTGGTTTGTGGTCATTCTCAACCTGAATGTCTTGTCCTTAAACATACTGATGAAATTTTTCACATCCGTAATCAATAGCAAGTAGCTCTTTTTCAATCTGTGTGTACCTGTGCTGACAGTCAGTGAGTGCCCTTTACCCATAAGCTACAGGTTGTCCATCTTGCAGTATGATTGCTCCTATACCTTCTGAGCTGGCATCTACAGACAGTGTGACTGGTTTATTGGTGTCATAATACGCCAGGGTTTGAGAGTTAGTGACCAGTTGTTTCAGATGTTCAAAAAAACAACTTCCTCAAGGGAGCACTGATGTCTGACAAATTGGGAATCTGTATCTTCCAATAGGGGTGTTAAAGGTGCACAGCTTTGAGCTATTATCATCAAGTTCTATCTGGCAGAATCCCTGATTAGCGTCTAGCACTGAAAAGAACTTTGCATTTGGCATACCAGACACTTCCTCAATAGTGAGCAGTGGGTAGCGCTCCCGTTTGATAGCTTTGTTCAAGTTTTTTGGATCCATGCAGATACAAATTTTCCTGTGTGTGACCAAGGTTACCATACTGTTTACCCACTCAGTTGGCTCAGTCTGCCTTGCTATTACTGCCAATTTTTCCACGAGTTGTAGCTCTACTCTGTCCCTGAGTGCGACTGGAATCCTCCTGTGAGCATGCACAACAGGTGGAACTGTGTGGTCAATCTGTATATTGTGCTTACCAGGTAAGCAACCTAGTCCATTGAAAAGATCTTCACAATCTCCAAGAATGTCATTCTCTTTATGAACATCATGCATTCTCTTAACCAAGCCTAGTTTCAAACAGGTGGCGCCCAGTATGGCTTGTACATCTTGTTGAGTGATTTGAATGTTGTGATTTTGTCCTTTGTACTCACATGTTAGTGCTCTTTTGCCTAGTGGTGCCATCCTTGGTCCAAAGAAAGCAACAAGTTTGCTTTTACTTGTCTTGAGCCTGCCCCTAACATCAAGTGCATTGAAGTGACATTGCATTGCAGTCTGCACCTGTATCCAGTTTAAAAGTCACGTTTTGAGTCCATTGTTCTTCTTCAGATTCTGTCTCTGCAGACGCCATCACTCTGATGTATTTTCCTCACCTTGCTCAACTACCTTCCTACCATGTTGGTGCTGCATGTTTGGCCAATTGCAGGACATCTTTTTGTTCCATGTTTAAAAATGTTTTTTTCACAATTTCCTGTGTTGGCTTTAACTGTATTGACTATTGGCCTGACTGTACTTATTCTGTTCCCTTCTACTTCCTCAGCCAGTGCTTTGACTTGATTGGGTGTGATTTCACTGGCACGGCAGATATCAATTGCTTTTTCTAGAGTCAGTTGCTTCTGTTAACAGTAACATACGTTACTCTTTTTCTGCCTTAACTTCTGACACCATGTTATATTTAGGAGGCTTGACAACTGAATTTCTTTGTGAACTTCTTTAATTGTTGCTCATGCCTCTTACAGCCACAGCTCATACCACAGTTACCCACTCGACTTCCGTATTGCGTGCGCCCCTGACTACAGGTGCCTACGAGGCATAAAGCCTATTACATTACAGAAACCACATGTTTCAGGAGTGGAGACTCCTGAAACAGAGAGAGAGTCCAGAGGAATCACTTTAATAGTTGAAACGACTCCACAGTTCTTTCTTTAGCACATCGTTACTGATGAAGGGAGGGACTTTGGATAAAATTATCTTTTTGGCTGGATTAGGAAGAGGAATCACCTGAATGAAGGTGTTGTAATGTCATGAGAGGTCACCAGGGCAGGCTTAGGATAATGCAGTGCAATAACTGGGAAAACGGGCAAATTGTCAGGTTCAAAACAAGAGGGAGTTTTATTTTTCAAGGTGCAGGTATAAAAGGTAACTCAGGTAAGTATTTCAAATCCAAATAATGTTCAAGATCCAACGCATCCTTCACAGAGTGACCGGTTATTCTAAACTTAACTGGATTACTTGAAGTGTCCACTTCCCTTTAAAAGTGGGTTCTTCCAGCGTTTCGATATGGAGTGTATCTCATGTTCCACCAGGTGGGTGCAGCCTGGGAGGGATGAAAAGACATCCTGGTTGCCATCCATTAGCTCCTTTACTTGCTGCAGTTGATGAGGGGACGGGTCTGGGCCAAACTGCACTTTGTCCTGTGCCGGTTCTTCGGGCTCTATAGGGGGAAGACAACTGAACAAGGCCTCTCGGTCATGCCATTTCTTTAGTAGGTTAACATGGTAAATTTGCTCACCTTTCCCCTTCCTCGTTTGCCATACCTTGTAATTGACTTCCCCCACCTTTGCCAGTACTTCAAAAGGTCCCCGCCAGGCAGCCAAGAAGTTGCATTCCACTGTGGGGACTAACACTAGGACTCTATCTCCTGGTCGCAACTCTCTGGGTTGGGCTGCTCTGCTAAGCTACACTCAGATCTCGTCACGCTTTCTTCATGTGCTCCTTCACGATGGGAACCACAGCAGCCATCCTGTCTCGCATCGCCCCCACATGTTCAATCATGGTACAATGGGGACATGGTTGCTCCTCCCAAGTTTCCCTGGCTATGTCCAGTAGACCCCGGAGTCTGTGGGAATACAAGTCAAAGGACGAGAACCCAGTGGATGCCTGAGGAACTTCTCTTATAGCAAATAGGAGGTAGGGGAGAAGCTGGTCCCAATTCCATCCGTCTTTGTTGATGGCCTTTCTCAGCATGGCTTTGAGAGTCTTGTTAAATGTCTCCACTAACCTGTCCATCTGGGAGTTGTACACCGAGGTCCTCATCTGCTTCACTTGTAAAAGAGCACTCCCTGAGGACTCTGGACATAACCTTGCTCCCTTGGTCTGTAAGAATCTCTTTTGGAATCCCTACTCGGCTTCTGAAGAGGAACAGTTCTTTTGCTATTTCTTTAGCATTGGCCTTTCATAAAGGTATGGGTTCTGGATACCGGGTGGCATAGTCTACTATGACTAAGATGTACTGATGACCTTGAGCACTCTTGGGGAGGGGGCCTACCATATCCATTCCCACCCTCTCAAATGGAGTTTCTATGATTGGCAAAGGGACGAGGGGACTCCTATAAGTCTGTTTGTGTGCTCTGGCCTGGCACTCGGGGCAAAAATGGCGGACCCAGGAGGACGCAGTGAAGCAGGTGCTGCACCTCCACTGTCGGCTGTCATTTCTCAATCACACCGACCCCAGCATAGAAAATCTCGCAAAGATTGGATATCCAATTCTGTTCCTTATTCCTGGCATGTCACTAGCTATTTAGCGGTTTTAATAGTCGCGTCAGTGCGACCATGCTGGGATGTCACAACGCCGGCGTTGGGAAACGCCAACTTCCCTGCAAAGCACATCTGCCTGCCGCTTCACCAGAGCGGACAGTATGGAGCATATCATGATGTCTTAAACAACGGTCAAGCGCACTTTGTGCCTCAACATAAGGATTCATTTAAGGGTCGAAACAACGACAGACACCATGCATTTAGGAAACTGCTAAGTTACCTGTTGGCAACAACTCTGCTACTTTCTGGAGATGTCGAGTTCAACCCAGGGCCGAATAACGTTACACAAACTGAACTCACCCAGGGGGAGGCGGCCGGCGACGTGCTGTTGTCCGGGAATTAACACGAGCCAGGTATCCACTTTAATTTCTTCGTGTACTGAACTGGACACTGTAAATACCGCTTCTGTGCAACTATCAGCAGCAACCAATCAAAGTAAAGTGATGACACAACAACTAATCAAAAGGAAGTATAAACTGTTAAACCCTGCAATCATTAAACGTAAGAGGAGGGACTTCTTCCAAACTGTCAATCAAGCACGAATGCTGTGGGATCCACCAGCAAAGCCCAGAGGATTATTCGGTGGGCACATGAACATTCGCAGTGTCACCGGGAAAAGTGAACAAATTCAACATCTTATTGTGGACTCAAATCTGGATTATCTGTGTCTGTGTGGGAAGACAAATGTAATAGGAAAGCTCTTAAACAGATTGCAAATACCTTTGACCTGACACAGTTAATCAAGGGACCAACAAGAATAGCTCAGTCTTCTAAAACACAGATAGACCTGATATTTAGCAATAAACCAGAGAGAATCATCAAATCATTCAATATGATCACGGGTTTATCAGATCATAATTTAACCCTCGTAGCTAAGAAACTGTCAAAAAAAAACGCTTCAGTCCCTGTGACGTAAGAAAGCCCAGTCAGCCTCAGCCTCAGTCTCCTAAGAGAGAACAAAATAACTTTGAAAATGCAATTAAAGGGATCAATTGGAATAATATTCTGTCTTACACTGACATTGATTCCTATTGCTAGGCCTTTTTGTCCACAATCCAAAGCACAATGAATAATTTTTTAAGGAAAACTAAACCTGCCCGCAGACAAAAAAAAAACACTCTCCCATGGTTAAATGGTAACATATATAAATTAATGAGAGAACATGATGCGGCACTAAAAACAGCTCTTAAATCAAAATTAATCACTGATAGATTAAAGTTTGCAGGACTGCGAAATAAGGTAACAAAAGAAATTAGGAAAGCAAAAGCAAATTTTTTCATTAATATCATTGACCAAGCAAAGGGAAATTCAAGTTAATTTGGGAGAATTTAAGGAGGCTGACAGGGAAACATCATATCGGCAATAAAAAGTGCCTTGAAATCTGTGTGAATGGTAGTATTACACAGGATGAAGCTCAAATAGCAGCAACTTCCAACTCATATTTTGTGGAATCAGTACGGACACTGACACAGAGCATCACCATCAATTCACCAAGTGTCATATCTGTAAATAATGACAAACCTGTTTTTGTGATTAGAGAAATATCTGAACCTAAAGTAAGAATGATTATAAACTCCCTAAAGAATTCTAAAGCTAAAGATGTGCATGGCCTGGACACAATGTTCTTGAAAACGTTCAGTGAGTGTTTGTCTGGTCCAATAATGCATATTTTCAATAAATCCATCAATGAGGGGGTCTTTCCAAGAGCATGGAAAACAGCCATAATTACACCTATTTATAAAACAGGTGGTCCTACAGAGGTATGTAATTATAGACCAATAAGTATAGTACCAGTTATGACAAAGATAACATATATCACGGAACAACTTACCAGCCACCTTAACAACAGCCCCTTCAAACTGCATCCTATGCAATTTGGTTTTAGATCTAACCACTCAACTGAGACTGCTAACTGCTTTCTACTGGAGAATATGAAATCTAAACTAGATAGGGGGGAGTTGTTGGGGCCATATTTTTAGATCTAAAGAAAGCCTTTGACACTGTGGACCATAATGTTCTGTTATCAAAGCTTTCAATGTTCAACCATTAAATGGATGCAATCCTATCTTGAAGGTAGAGCACAGAGTGTAAGGATAAATAATGAGCTGTCATCAGCCCTTAGTTGTAATGTTGGTGTACCTCAGGGATCAATCCTGGGACCCCTGTTGTTTAGCCTTTATATAAATGATCTCCCCACTGTATGCAGTGAGGCTGAGATCCAAATGTACGCAGATGACACCGTCATCTACGTCCATGCAACAACCAAACAACAAGCTGCATGTAAGCTTACAGCAGCAATGGCTCATGTCACAAACTGGCTTAATAACTCGTGTCTCCACTTAAACACAAAGAAAACTGTATGTATGTTTTTCACAAAGCGGTCAACAGATAGTCCCACACCTGATGTTTATGTTGCAGGTGAAAAGATCACAGTGGTATCTGATTTTAAATATCTTGGAATAACAATTGACTCTAATCTCACATTTAAAAAACAGATTAAAACCGTAACAAATGTCATAAAATTCAATCTGTCAAATTATCGTCTTATCAGAAACTGTCTAACTACTAACACTGCAACATTATATTTCAACGCCATGATTATGTCACATCTGTCATACTGTCTGACTAGTTGGGCACAAGCCTCCTGTACAACTCTCAAATCTGTAGAGTCAGCATACCACCAAGCTATTAAGATACTTGACAAGAAGCCAAACACCTATCATCATTGTAACTGCCTCAGAAATCATAAATTACTGAGTTGGGATAATCTTGTCAAATTCACTGATGCTTGTCTTGTCTACAAGATACTCCATGACTTGGCTCCTCCTCCTCTTAGTGCCTTTATTAAGCAGAAAACAACTGATGATAGAAGCACTAGGTCTGTGGCAAGAGGGGACTGCATAATACCAAGGAGGAGTACACCCAGATAGCAATCAGACCCCGCATCGGATCCGTTCCAGAGGCTTCATAAGGTCCGGAACGGATCCGCAAAACACATTCGGATCGGAGTCCACTTGCACGGCGGGACGGATCCAGATAGGATGAGGATCACGGATCCGGTCCAGCTCTGGCCCAGAACCAACCCAGATAGCAATCAGACCCCGCACCGGATCCGTTCCGGAGGCTTCATAAGGTCCGGAACGGATCCGCAAAACACTTTCGGATTGGAGTCCACTTCCATGGCGGGACAGATCCAGATAGGATGAGGATCCAGTCTTGTCCGATTCAGATCTGATTTTAATCCGTTCATTCAGTCGCTAATTTGCTATTGACCCATTCCAGAGCCCTTGTTTAAAATGTCTCATCTGTCCAAAATTAGTTACATAAATTTAATCCAACATCACACTGACCAAAATCTAAATTTTCTATAAATAAATTTCATTTTACCACTGTGTGCTATGGCAATAAAGCTTCCTTATTCTGATAAAAGCTTTAATACTTGTTATGACCAGTGTATCGTAATTAATCAATATTTGCTTTGATTAACACTTGGAAAAAATAGAAAATAAATTTGAAGCCACTCTATGGTTCTTAAAGAAGTACAGAAATTCTACTATAGGTGCGTTGTGAGCCATGAGCGACAACCACGATGGACAACATCCAATCAAATTCCTTTGAAACACTCAGTGTCTGGCCTCAAACATACAATATCTCACCTGTTGGATAACGCCCAATCAAATTTGTTTCTCGTGTAAACTTGTGCTTTCACTTGGGTAAAGTCAGGGAAGGGGACAGGACAAATGCCCATTTCGGTATGACTTTAAGTCTTTACAGTAAACACTACAGGGAATATTGTTATTGTTTTTTTGTTTTTTTTATTTGCAGAACAAACTGCAATCCCTCATTTAAGAGATATACAGAAAACTTTATATACACAATATCAATTTACTTTCATTAATTTAAACAACACCAAATACTATTTTAAAAAACTGTATTTCAAAAAAACCTAGAAATTTTAACTTGAAACAGATACCTTCAGATATCTCGACACTAAAGCAATTCTTAATGTGACTGTCTACTGATCCTCAGGGGTGACGCTGCTGACAGTGGCACGCCTCCTTGAGCTTCCCCTATCTGCAGCAAGGTTGAACCACCGTATAGCATGCCTTTGGATCTCGTCATCGGTGGCAGAACAGGCAGCATGATTTTTTCGCACAGAATCTGTAATCACACAAAAAAATATGATTTTCATATAAATTGCAAATGACAAAAAACCTTGGGAGCACCCACCTGTCAAATTGACAGGCCAGTCACGCCTTCCGCGGTCAGTTCGCCCCCTCCAAGATACTGCTCCAGGTAGGGCAGAGCATACTATGCTCCCTCGTCCCTGCTGATGGTCTTCTGGCCCTGCTCCCTGATCTCGATGGCCTCCCTGATCCAGCGCTGATGTTTGTTTTCTATAATGCGGGTCACTCTGGCGTTCTCCCAGTTCATGATGTGATTTTCCTGTTTACAGTGGTCTGTGATGGCTGACATGTAGTTATCCTGCTGTGCCTTTTCTTTTATTGCTCTTGTTAGTCTTGTTGCTGTCTCCTTCTCACATTCCTTCTTATATTCTTCTTTCTTGTAATGAAGCTACTCCCTGTCTCCCTGATGTATGTTTTATTGCATGATAGGCATGGATTCTCATATATGGTGTTGCACTTGTCTGGATGTATTTTATCTTTGGGATGAACCAGGATCTGACGGAGTGTTGTGTGTGGTTTGAACCAACAATACATCCAGACAAGTGCAACACCATATATGAGATTCCATGCCTATCATGCAAACAAATATCAGGGAGACAGGGAGGAGCAAGACAAACAAGAGCAATAAAAGAAAAGGCACAGCAGGATAACTACACGTCAGCCATCACAGACCACTGTAAACAGGAAAATCACATCATGAACTGGGAGAACGCCAGAGTGACCCGCATTATAGAAAACAAACATCAGCGCTGGATCAGGGAGGCCATCAAGATCAGGAAGCAGGGCCAGAAGACCATCAGCAGGGACGAGGGAGCATAGTATGCTCTTCCCTACCAGGAGCAGTATCTTGGAGGGGGCGAACTGACCGCGGAAGGTGTGACCGGCCTGTCAATTTGACAGGTTGGTCACACCTTCAAGCAACATCAGTTGGTAAAGGTGCGTCACACTACCATCAGTGTCACTCTGCTGAAGGCAGAATAAGTCCGCCGAAACATGTAAGGTAAATGACCTAAGAAAATCATGTCTGTGATGAAAGAAAATCAGGAAAATGATTCTAAAAAGAAGACATGAAGAACTTGGTCCAACTATGGTTTTGTAGTCCTCTCCACTCCCTGGAAAAGTTGCAGTGGTGCTTGTGCGCATCTCTGTGTGTTGGGTGGGGCTTAAACAGAGTCCTGAGGTAACTCTACTTTCACATTTTGTTGGCTTTAGATTTCTACCTAGCTTCAAGACCGTAGTGTGATTTCAAGTGGTTTATAGTTACTTACGCAGGAGCAATGTCTTCGATGCCATCTGGCTGAAAGGCTTTTTCCCATTTATCCCCTTCCAATTAATCCTCTTCCCAACATCATCATGGAACATGCGGGCAAGGATGTTCCATGTGACACGTTTTGTATCATGACCTCCGATGGTTGCCAGGGAGCGAATCTAAAAGTAAACAAATAATTAATACTGTCAATATCTTTCTTCAAGGCTTTGTAATTTCAGTTTTTGATAAGTAAACTTCACAAGATTAAACAAACAAAAAAACTGCTCAGAGAAGGAGGCAGGATATATTTTGCTCTGTAATATGTATCAGAGTGAGGGAAAGTGACAGGGCTCAACAGTGTGAGCGTTTCTCTTACATTTGAACAGGAGAAATAAGTTAAAGATCAGATCAGAAAAGTATTTTGCTTTTGTTTCTTGGAAACAAAAGTGAAATACCCTCATTAAAGTTTTGAACTCCACTAAGAATGAGGAAAACGTACCACAGCACACTTTAGAGTACCATAGGACATAGAAGACCTAGTTTTTTTTAATGAATCTGGTGGAGTCAAAAGAATTTTTGCCTTTTAGATTAAGTATAGTAGGAGGGACCTAAAAAGAGGAAAAAAAAACAGACGGATTGAGTATGTGAAGTCTACTTGGAACATATACAGTACTTGGGTGCACACATTCTCATAGTCACACTATTGTAATCTGGAATTTAATCGGAAAATTTTAATGAGATGGTAACACAAAAACAACTCACCACAACCTGCTTCTGTTGAGAATGGGCAGGGTCTTTGAGTCAGTCTTCAAAATCCTCCACATCCTCCATCGATGTCAAGGGAAACTGTATAGGGTCAGGCACTTCCAGTTCTTGGCCAGTTGGGTTCAGCTTGCTTGTCAGATAGTTAACTTTGACAATTAACTGCTCTTGCTGCTGTTTTATATACTCCAGTAAACTCAAAATTTGGACTTCTGCAGCTGTTAAAAAGAAATATTAAATCAGTAATTCCAAAAATTATAGTTTTGTAATAACCTGAGCAAGTATTTGGCTAATCTGGTGAAAGGATGTTCTGATTCTAAAGGGGCCTTCACATGATAAGAAATTTGCTCTTCACTCACCGCCAGGTAGGGCGCAGAGGCGCTGAGCGGAGGCGGCAGAGCTCAGGTAAACGTCATCAACAAGTGCGAGCGATTCACCGTTGCTAGGCAACGCAAGTACTTTCTCTCACTCCGGAAAGCTAATCGTTGTTTGTAAATTATTACACACAATGTATCTGAGTTTGTCGCAAAAGAAGGCCCTTGCAGTAGCGTAGTAGTAGTAGTCGTCGCTATTCCAGGCAGACGCAGTAGTCACTGTGTCTGCCTGGAATAGCGAACGTACACAAACAGCTAAGCTAACGTTAGCATTGTCTTTAGCTGAACGGTAGTTCGTAAAGGCTGCTTAGAGCTGTTATCTCATTGGTTGCGCTTTGAAAGGTCAGCAGCAAACGAGGTCAAAGTTCAAGTAATTTGAACTTTCAGCGCAGCGGTAAGCGGCAGATCCAAGCGGTGCGCCACGCCGAGGGTAGCGGTGCCGCTTAGTCGGGCGCCAGCGCTCTCTCCATAGGAAAACAATGGGACAGCCGGCGCAAAGCGTTTTTACCGCTGATCATGTGTAGGGGCCTTCAGCACAATGATTTTGTTAAAGAGGCCTCTGGTCAGTTTAATTGGATAATGATGGCATAAACAAAGATCATGGTTAAAATTTACAATTTACAAATTATTTACAAATTTTATAACAAGAAGTACAGAAGTGAGCAGACAGCAAGAGTCTCAGGACTGACAGAGAGTTTCTTCTTTAACCTGACTCTTCCCATGCCCAATGAAAAAGAATGTATCTGAATTGACATATTTCACTGGTGGACGTAACTGAAGCCAGGCAAATTGGAAAGTATATTTGCATCTCCCTGCTGTTTGAGGTATTTCTCACCAGAACAGGCAATAGTGTTGGATCCATGCCTTCCTCCCTGCCAGGTAGGTCTGTAGACCTGGCGCTCAGAAGGACTTTGTTCTTCTGCTGTTCTTCTAGGTTGCATCCGCAGAGTGGTAGGTGGCAGGATGGGTGGAAGAGGGTCAACTGTGTTGATATTCAGCACTTGGCAAGGTGGTGGAGGGATAACAGGAGCAGATGGTTGCAACGAGGGTTTGGCTGGACCTCTGGCTGTCTTTTTTAGATGACCTTCGCCTTCACTGTCATCACTGGTGTCCCCAAAGAAATGACTGTGAAGTGGGTTGGAATAAAATAAAAACAAAAAAACACACAGACATCACACAGATGTAAAGTAATTCATTTGTAAAGAGTGCTGTGGCAGTTCCTTGGTGGTTATGTTGAAAATATTCTGCATGAAAAATTTTGCTCCAAGTGCATCATCACTGCCTGAAGAGCCTCTGAAAGGAGACAGGGGCTCTGTTTAGCCAAATCTTATTCCTTTCCTGAACCTTAACCTTGATTGAAAACATTCTGAGATAAACGATGGATGAAGGGAATTCATGAAGAAGAAGAAGAAGAAGAAGAAGAAGAAGAGCTCATGCAGTAGATCAGAGAAGGAGTTTATAAGACACTGAGACTTTTTTTGAGAGAGAATTACAAGAGCCACTGCCGACGTGCTTCTAAGCCTGCATGAGCTCTTCTTCTTCTTCTTCCTTCTTCTCCTGCTTTCTTCATCAGCTCTTTACTGGCGTGCATGCCCCCTGCAGTCTAGTTGTGTATTTACATGACCTGCTAATATTAGTCTAAAAATAGATACCGTAACATAATGCGAATCACACAGGGCTGTTTAGAGTTGCTGAAGAGTTTCTCTGATGACCCTGTGGTGGAGGCAGGCTAACAATACCCGTGCACTTCCAGCGATTGAGCTAAACTAATTAGTGGTGCGCCAGCTCTGCCCGTATCTCCCTCGTTACTGCACACACAGTCGAAAGGATGGTGTCTATCTGCTTGTCGTGGACTCGGGAATGAGGCAAGACACGTGAAAAAAAAATGTTGGCATATCCCTTTAAACTTGACTGTACAACAAACCCATCACTGCTCCAAGCTCCATTGTCTTAAAGATCGACTATTAAAAGTTAAACTTATTGATGAACTTTTTCACAACTGCATCTCCCTTGTTACTGCATGCTAGTTTGGTTCAACTGAACTCTGGGCTGTTTTCCCTCTTGGTGCAGTTCATGGTGTGAATACAGTAATCAAACTCCAGTGAGGATCAAAACCAGACAGACCTGTAGTACAGTCTTACCCCTCAGATAAATTATCAGTAAAGTGTGCTGACTATTCAAAGTATAGGATAGATCCAATGTCTGTGAATGTTCTCATTCATCCAGGTCATAGTTCTCTCTAGGCAAATTAAATCATAGGCAACTGGACTTGTATAGTCTGGGAAGACGTTCCGCCTCTTATCCAAGCGGCAAAGGCCTACTCCACTGCCTTTGTCTGACTAGTCTGGACTAGTAAGACCGATGTGTATCAACTGATGAAGCTGCTTGGATAAGAGATGAAACGTCTTCCCAGACTAACAAGTCCAGTTGCCCACGATTTAATTAATAGATCCAATGTTTTTCTTGTTTTGTTTTGTTTGTCTTTATTTTGTCAGCACATTTCATTTAAAGACCAAAACCCAAAATGTGTTCACTTGTGTGGTAATCACCCCCATGACCAGAGATATCTAATTACTGGTATGTGCATTATTGAAGAATGCATTTACTCAAAGTGTTACACAAATGAATCTGAAAGGTCAAAATATTCATCTATGATATAAAGAAAAACATGTTAAAATTTACATCTGCTTTGGCCTTCTCTTTGGTCTTATTTCCTCTTCTTCCTCTTCAGACTGCAAATCTGATGTGTTGCAGGTCAGTGATTTCTTCATCAGTTGTCGAGCCTCAAAGTACTGATCTTAAAATTAAATGTCAAATTTCACCACAGTTTTAAAATGACAGTGTATAAAAAGAACATAGAAACATATAAGTTTTTTTTTCTTTTCTTTTTATAATATTTTGAGAATAAGCTTACCGCATGATTTTAAAACCCTGACATCATGTTTTTCCCAGTCAGATCCAGGCTGCTCTTTATTTTTCACTGCTCTTTCCACTCTTTCGTCGCTTCTGTAATTTGGCCAGTAGGTGACACCGTCGCTGCACCAGGTTTGTGGCACCACTGCAACCGTTTTGTTGATCAGGAATTCAACTAAGTAGAACATCCTCAATTGAGAAGGACAGAATCAAACAGCAGTCCATTAAAAAGAAATCTCTGTTGCAAGAAGTTCTGAAACAATTAACTGGTCAGTAAAACACCTTCTGTAGCCATCATTGAACAATAACTGCCAAAGTTTTAATGCTTCATTTAGGTTTGCTATAACGACACTAATATTGGTTGTCTTACAGGATCTGTCTTCCGAACTGAACATCTTTGGGTCTTACAAAATAGGGTTAGGGTTAGGGTTAAACTAATAAACTGATCTGGAAACTAATCAAGAGATTAATGGACACAGAAAATAATAGCAGCCATAGTTAACAAACCAAGTAAATCTTACACAAGTTTTACATAGATCCCAGTGTGAGTCGTGATGCAGTCAATGTCAGTCTCTATTACTATTACTACTTTGTTAAACAAGTAAAATGACATTTTGTAGAGATTCTGTTGTTTCTTACTAAATCCATGACATATTCCTATGCCGTATGAAATAATGGTATGGCCACAAAACCATCCCCATGAGGCAAGACAGCACACTTTTGAACAAGCTCTGTTACTCTAACATACTTGAGTATGTCAGATGTTTGTGAAATTTTGTAAATATTAAGAAAGTCAGAGTTGAATGGGTAGGTGAAGAACAAAGACTTTTGTGAGAATTCTTTGTATACTACATATATTCCATCACTGCACTGCACAATATTATGTATGCAACAAATGCCATCTCTAATGACAAAAACATTATCTCTGGAAGAAACTTTCACAGTCCACTTCTCACAGACCATCTCACCATACTGTGCTTCTACTGACAATCCACCTACAACTGGCCCAACAAAGTGCTGTCTTTTAAGTGAAGGAGGATTTAAAGGAGTGTCACTACCAGTAAATCTCATTTCAGACAAATGCCGAATAATTTGTGCAAGAGGAAAGTCTGGTTTTCTGACTAGCTTTTTCAGTTTGTGCAAGTAACTTTCATAGGGAAAGGCAGAAAATGAGTCAAGGCAACCATGTTGTCGTACATCATCTGCCAGATGGACCAAAGCATGGACATTATAAACAAGTTGATCTTTGCCATATATTTGACCAAAGTGACTGACAAATGATCTGAGTAAGGTGTTAGCATGCTGTGTGTAGCAGGATAGTCTTGGACTTACTAAGATAGCAATACCAGAGAAGAGAAGCATGAAATTGCTGTACATATTTCTGTCCAGGAAGGTACCTAGCATCACCGGTCCTGTGTACAGGAGGAACTGTCGGAACTCAGTTGCCTTCCACCTATCTAGTTCCCTCAGTGATCGGGGTTTACGGGCAAATTCAACAGGAATGTAGGAACGCAGGTCCGACAGTTTTGCAGACATTCTATCAACTATGTTTGCAGGTACTCTAAAATTAAGAGGGCCCCTGAGCCAGATAAGCAGCAATCGTCTAACAACACCTAAACAAACCAAATGCATATAATCCAGAGGGAATTGTGAGACCATGCCAACACTGCTACCATGAAAAGGATACCTCATGGTGATGACCCTCATCAACCATGTTTTTGAATGATTTGTCTGTCCTTAGAGCAAAGTCTGTACATGGGTATGTCATGCGCCTGTTAATGTATTTTCCGGGCTGTGTGCATTTGTCACAGCCATGGTACCCATTATGGCTTTTTGTGTTTTTAACAAACGACCTTGCTGGCGTGTCACAAATTACTGTGTCAAGCTTCAGCTTCAAATTCTTACCCTCAAAATCAAAACCTATCTCAAGACATTGTAACTCATTAACAAAATCCTCAAGAAAAACCTTTGCTGAGCAAGGTTTCTTTTGTCCACAGTACAGACCTATCACCACCGGTTCTTTCATGGGAACGCTCAGGAGTAGACCAAGGATTGGCCACAGTTGCAGACTAGAACTCTTGAACAGAGGAAGCCCATCTATGTTAACTTGCAAATTCAAAGTGAAACTGTCAGACAGTGTGTGTATGTACTTAGACAGTGTATTTCTCAGAGATGACAGAATGCCAAAGTAGTGGTACTGTCCTCCAGCCCTGTCCAGAATTGAGTATTTTGTCCTTGTCTTAAGAAGAGTCCTAGTATCTTTTGGAAGATCAGGATGGCAAATTCGAAGTATGCCCAAAAGTGCTGTCAAAGCAACCAAAGAAATGCCAAAGTGTATGGCCCAGTTGGAGATGCTGTCAGTGAGTGAAAATGTCTCATCAACTTCATTGTCAGAATCTTCTGAATCAGATACTAGAATCTGCCCATCAGAGCTGTCAACCACAAAATTCTCAGTTAAGTCTGCCTCACCTACCGCCTCAACTACATCCATATCACCTTCCTCCCCACTGAAGTCAACTCCAGTAGCACTGTCTGAACTACTTAGATTTTCTGTGCAATTTGGTTCTTCAAGAAACTCTCTGCTGACATCTACAAGGTCAGTCTCCATCGTCAATTGAGAATCAGTCAAATTTGTGTAGTCGTCCCTGATTTGTTCAAGCCGTTTTTCAACATCCACACGGGTCCTCCGTCTTAAGGTGGAGCTGGAGACAGACACAGTCTTTCTATTCATTATGTCTACAAGAAAAATTTTAGAAACACAAAGGACACATTTTAACCAGTACCTGTGGTGTTTTTTTTTTTTTTGTTTTGTTTTTTCCAAAATAAAAACATGCAGGTACACTGATCAATAGAACATTTTCACTAATGACAATATTTTGTCATGGCTAATATTAAGGAGGCATTATATTTGGGGGAAAGGAAGAAAATAAACACAAAAGTTGTTTTGAGAATTTTTTTGGTTATTTGTTTTTAGGAAAAAACTTATTACCATATTTAAACAAATTTTCAGCAATAGATTAATTTGAAACCACTTTTTTTGATCACCATCTGTTTTATTACAAGTGTGTGTAACCTCCTAGATGCAGCTTTGACTTACAAATGAGCATCCTGCTCACTTCAATTTGGGGTGGTTCTCAGTGAGTTCACTTTAGAGTGATAAATTTTTTTGTGTAGTTGGAACTGATGGGTAGTGCATTACCTGCAGTAGTTTACGCTCTACAGTCCACACTGTCTCCGGTCTCAGTTTGAGGAAGCCTGTTCAACTTTCAGGGCCAGGAGTTAGGAGTGTACTGCTGTGGATGGCGACACACACACACACACACACACACACACACACACACACACACACACAGCACACACCTGAGGAACAAGAACACACCTCAAGAACACACCTGTTTGCCATGTGCCACGATTAATGACATGTTACAATTACACCCTAGTACTTGTGAGTACCTGACCCAGCAGGACACTGCTGCAGGTGAAGACATGCCTCTGTGATTTATTTTCGTTTAAAAAAACGAAAGAAAAGAAATTTGAAAGAGCGGCAGTGAGGGTTATGACGGCCCACTGCTATATGACCGTGGAGTAAACACTGTTTCAGAATGAAAATTTGAAGCAATATTGCCTGCACTAGACGGCTTTATGGCCGTTGAGAAAGCCAAAAGCCTCCACCATGAGTGGCATGTAAAGTGAAGGTGAACAGTACAGTATAAGGCGGGTGCATTTCAGTATGAATCGCATTGAAAGCTTATATTTTGGTCAAAATGTAGAAAACTGTTAAACATGTCTGACGTCTGCGTCTTCCGTTAACTTTAATCCTGATAACTGACAGCTTGTCGGGCATGCTCCTTTACACCCACAATCACATTGGGTGCATATCTCATTCAGTACACTTTAAATTAATTAATTCAATCAGTATACCAGCACGCAGCGGTATTCACATTAGTTTTAGAAGGGGCTGAGTGACCTGCATCCTGTTAGCCGAAATAAAGTTAGCAACATCAGCCGGTCAGATAAACTGCTGGCCAGGGTAGAAACCGTTAACGTGCCCGTGACTGAATTAAATTTAGCACAGGATTCGACGTTAATGAATCAGTTAAACTTATAAACAAAATCAAATGCTAACTTTAACTAACTCAAATCCACCTCAGACGATGCTAGCTTACATTTGGCTATTACGGTTGAGCTATCGCCAATTTAAAGTATCACAAACACGAACACTAAAAACACCATGGGATTAAGAACTTTGTAATTTTACTTGTAAATGACTGAAATGAATAAAACACGTCTTCGTTTCGTCTTCATATCGTATCGTGTTTTACTTACGGTGCTGGTGTCCGCTGCTGCCGTCGGAAGGTTGGAAGAAAAAAGTAGCGCGTCCGCCAACTCTCCGCGGGGAATGCGCCTTGCGAAGGTACGCTGTGTGGAGGCTGACCGGGTTGTCTGCGCATGACTGAAATGAGTGAGACCGTCGGGCGGATGTGCCGACGTGAGGGCGGATCCGCTGCGGAGTCTTTTGCTATCTGGGCAGCTTTTGGACAGTCAGCTTTTTCAGTAAGGGCATCTCATACATGGAACAGTTTGCCAACATCTATCAGAAACAATGACACATATTATTCATTCAAAATGGAGTTAAAATCGTGGTTAAAAGACAATCAAGTGTGTGACCATACTCTGTGACCTGCTCATATAACTTGAAGCGTGCTTTATTTGTTTAATGTTTTATGTATTTATTGTCTTTATTATGTATTTTATGTGTGCTTATGAAGTGTGCAGCATTGTTGTCCTTGTTTTAATGTATTCTTAAGTCCTGTTGTTGCCATCACACCTGCCCAGGGACTGCGGTTGAAAATTAGCCAGGATGGCTAAACTGGCACATTTACAGAAATGTTTATTAATGTGCATTGTCCCTGTAATTTTAAACCAAATAAATAAATAAAACTGCGGCAGTAGTTCTCTATTTCCTTTGAATTCCTGGCCAAAAGAACCTCTGCAATACTCTCTCCTTTGTTTTCCCTACCCTCAACTGGGCTCCCAGCAAGTGAGTGTGTGCTAACTGCAGAACTGAGCGATGAGGCTGGGGAGCAAGGAGTTGCTCAGTGACTTTATTATTACTTTTTACTATCTGATACAAGAGGCCATTCATTGCTGCAATGTGAGGGTATGAAAGGGTTATCCTGGTTCCCACCAAAGTTTCCTCTAGGACCTGGACACTTCATAATGCATTACGAGGGGTGGGGTCCTTGTAACTGAACTGTGCCGTACTTACCTTTTGGGTGGGTGGAGCTCTCCAGGGGCCCCCACGTCATCTTCCCTTGTTCCCTTGACATTCCCCTGGTACCGATTCAGCTCCACTAGAGTCCACGGTAAAGCCTTGGTCTAACAACAGTGGGGTAGAGCCTGGTTTGGCAAGGGTAACCCAGGATTTATTAATTTGCCTGTTTCTGGGCTTACGCTTTCGGGTTTCCCGCCAGCGTCTCTTTTGGGCATCCCTCCACAGCATTGGGAAGGCTGGGCAGTCATGACCAATCAGGACTGGAACTTGATAACTCCTACCTCAACATTAAAGGAGCCCTTAGTTGAGCCCAAGGTCGTGGGGTACTCCCGAGTGTCTCCATGGACACAAACCACTGGGACTGGATTGCCTTTGGCTGGGAAGGGGGCCTCCAACACAGATTCATGGACCAGGGCCTTGGAACTTCCAGAATCAAGCAATGCCTCTGCATCCCGCTGATTCACGGTTACTAGACATGTCGGCCAGTGGTCTCCACTTTCTCCCAGAAAGACAGCAAAGTGGACCTGTGGGCTGCTGGTGGACTATGCTGTGGGCGTTGACTCATTGGGTTTTTCACACTGCCATGAGATATGGCCCAACTCACCACAGCGGTAGCACTGGCGGGAATCTGGGTTCAGGAATCGTCGCTGTTGCACAGGTTGACTAACCCCTCTTTTTGGCAGGCTGGAGTGAAGGCTGGCTGATTTGGGACATTTTTGGCAGCGCACACTTAGTCGAGCTGGGACAGAGGCTACAGGCTCTTTATGGGAAGGGCAGAGCATGTCTGAAGCAGCCTGGCACTGCTCTACCACTTCTACTAACTCCAAGGCTGTCATTAATTTCCCATGGAGTGACTGGTTATTCTAAATTTAACCGGGTTATCAAACCTAAAAGTCCAACATGAAGTGTCCACTTCCCTTTAAAAGTGGGTTCTTACAACATTTCTTCTTGTGCTCAGGGGTTTCCCCTCCACTTAGTTGGCCAGCTCTTTGCTCTCTGTCCTCCTGCTCTCTTTGTTCTGCCTCCGCTCAGGGTTTTTAGTTCTGCTTCAATCGTGTGCCACGGTGGCCATTTTGTGATGCAACAGTGTCCTGAATAACCACACCCTACTCGAACACCATGCTGACTTTTATCAGTACTGTCCAGGAAAATAACAACTCTGTTATTCATTCTGGACGCAAACTTGATGCTTTCATAACCGACAATTTCACCGACTGCTAAACTGCAATCCTCCACAGAGCAACTGATGGTCGGACAGACTCCTGTTACAATTCTTAAATAAATGTATTTTAGACTGGACCCAGGAGGCAGATAAACAGCACGAGAAACAAAAGGTTTATTTAACAATAACAAATAAACCAAAACACTACTAAACAAAGAATAACAAGAGAACACAAAATCCAAGCCCAAGAAAACAAAACATTCACTACACTGTGGCGAGTGGGTAGGAAGAAAACACACGACTAAGGACAAAAACCAAACCTAGGAAGCTATACTATGGTTAATCTAAACAAAGACAAGATCTGCACACAGGTGACTAGGAAAACGAGACTAGGACTACTAGGAAGCTATGAGCACAAGACAAATGGCTGGAAAGACTAGGCAAGATGCTTTGACAATCTGGCAGCATGCTGACTGCCACGCTGCTTAAAACATGAGGAGAATCAGTGGAGATCAGCCTCAGGTGCGCCGTCTGCTCGCTGCACCGCCAGGCCACACCTCCACTGCAGACATGGAGAGAAGGTTAACAAAACACAAACAACTACAAAGTGAAACATGGCAAAATAAATACACAGACTGTAACACCTCCGGCTCTGGAAGTCAGCATTACTTCCAGCCAGGCTGCGATCGTCACGGCTCAGGAGCCATAAAACCAAAAACTACACCACAAATCACAACAACTATGAAAAACTATATCAATACAAACCAAAGATAATCAATAACATGAATGAAAGGATAGAAAACAAACTCACAAGTCCTTCCACTCGCTCAACGCTCACGCATACGCTCAGAGAGAGAGAGACAGACAGAGAGAGAGAGAGAGAAATGCAATCATAGTAACAATGACAGTTATAATAATAGACTCTTAACTGTAGTGTATATATAGCATAGCATATACATGTGATATATTGATGTGTGTGATGTATGTACGTAGTGGGAATAGATAGTATCTGTACATAATACAGCACTATGGATGTAATATTACTGGATGTGAGACTAATAGTAGTAACAGTTGCAGTGGATGTCTGGCAGTGCCATGGCAGGAGACGTAGCTATAATCCACAATCCAGGTTCAGCCACTATCCAGATGGCATGCGAGACGACAAAACATAAAACGCCATGGAAGAAGCTAAATTAGTAACAGACATGAAAGCATGCAGATGGAGAGGGAGAGAAGAACTCGGTGTATCTTTGGAAATCCCCCAACAGTCGAATCCTATCTATGTAGGTTATTAAATAAAGTATACTTAAAGAAATAGTGTGCTCAAATATTTAACCTCAAGGAGAAAAAACAGGGTTGCTAAGAATGAATTAATAGTTGACCTTTTGCATGAGGTTCCCTGTAATGTCCTTATGCAAGAGAAAATCTTATGAAACTGACATGAACATATTTGGTCAATAAAAGTCAGTGGCTGTGGTTATATTAACCAAATGCTTTCTCTTCATGTGAAATCGATCCACATGAGAGCTAAATACAGACACTGGATGAGGTTTCCTCTTTCTACATAACTACATAAACCAGTGCCAAACATGATAAGCAAAGCATTTTGCTTTGTTTTCCATAGATTAGTCACAAGACCACACTGTTGCTGTTATTTCTGCCTCATTCAAAAACACAAACTATCAGATAACCATAACCAAGGAAGCAAGCATAAATAAACCAGAACACACACAGGCATGTAGTTTTTCTTGTCTTCATGGAAAAAAGACTGCAAATGTGAAGTGAGTTCCAAATTTGACTATCGTGTGTGTGTGTGTGTGTGTGTGTGTGTGTGTGTGTGTGTGTGTGTGTGTGTGTGTGTGTGTGTGTGTGTGTGTCATGTGTGCTGTCTTGGCAACAGTTGATTCCTGTGTTCCTGAAGCCTCCACAAAGAACTGGTGGGTGGTGCATGCCAAATTTCCATTCACAATCTTATGTGGAATGTACCAAATCCTCAGGAGCTGTGGGGAATATGTCAAATTACAGTAAAAGGATGAGTTGATGCATCTGTGTATTTTAGGCAACAGCAGGATGACACATGTAGAAACAACAGTGGTGAAATAAAAGCCTCCATAAATAACTTGTGAGGTCACTGACCCATCACTCACAGCTATTATCCTCTCATTTGTCTGATTGTATTTGTTTATACACTCACATATCAAAAAATATTAGTGGTAACTGTAGTTTCTGAAGCTTGATAAGACAATAGTCGTATTGTGTGATTTAACAAGGCAATTAAAGAGTGACAACACTCAAACACAGTCACCAAGACACAGAACTAAAACCATTAGAGTTTAAGAAATAATGCAAGTACAAGGAACAAGACAGTGCAAATTGGCCTATAAATATAACCCACAGACACAGTTGTCTAGGCATGGTGAAAGATAAAAAACAGAAGTCAATGAGATCAGAGCAGGCTAGTTTCCAAACTTGTCATCTCAGTTTATAGCCTGTTTGTCCTTTTCTTTGAAACTATAATAAGACAACAGGTTCATCACTGGACATAGGAGATAGGTGGAAAGATGGAACAAACCATGTTTTGATTAACTTAAACATCTCATCTTTGTTTCATGCAGGCATTGATGATTTCAGTGGCTGTGTTTTTTTTTTTTAAAGTGTAATTTTTTTTCTTTTTTTTTTAGTCGAGGTTTGGGTATTACAGAGAATTTCTATATTAATGACTTCATTATGCCTTTTTAAACTTTTTTTTGGTAAAGATTTGGAGTATTTAAGTCTGAAAGCTTATCCGACAAAGTAGCTTATATGAGACAGGATTTTACAATTCTACAAGGTTATGGGGCAGCTGTGGCTCAGGAGATAGAAATCTATCAATCAGAAGATCGGTGGTTCAGTCCCTGGTCTACATGTCAGAGTGTCCCTAACCCTAACCCTAAGAACAGTCAGTTTGAAGCATACTGGAGCTCTCAGACCCCTCAACCAGCAGGAAAGCACCTTTTTATTACATATCAATAAGTAAGTATTTGTGTAAAGGACATTTTGTTAGAACATCTGTGTGGATCTCCTGTAGATCCTGTGAAGCTGTGACAACTGTCATTGTGGTAAATGGGAACACTTTGCAAAGTGTTAAATTTGGCACGCATCTCCCTTCAGCAGTCATAACAACGTAGATTACGGCTGCTCAGAAGAGACAAAATCATCTATCCAACCCTCAAGAAATTACAAATTCAATTTACTTTTTTCTCTGGAGGAAAATCAAACTTCAGGCACATCAAGACACCAAGCACTCTATAGTTCGGCCAGCTAAGTCATGTCAGATTCTCTGCCTTGTCTACCAGATGCTTGGTGAGTAGTAGGATAAGGAATGCTGGAAGCCATGACCAAACTTGGTGTTTTGATGTGTCATACCCCCCACCCCCACCCCGAGTCAGATGCCTGAGAATGACTGTATGAAAGATAAGCTAATTTTAAAGTTATGTTATGTTATTCATGTCAAAATGAACTGCTGTCCTTGGTGGTAAAATGAAAAGCTAAAAAAAAAAAAAAAAAAAAAGGTTTACTTTAACAGAAGTTTTCTATCTCCCAAGCATCAGAGTTTGGAAAGCCGTATATATATATATGTGTGTGTGTGTGTGTGTGTGTGTGTGTGTGTGTATATATATATATATATATATATATATATATATATATATATATATATATATATATATATATATATATATATATGCAGATATGCCAGGCTATCCTGAATAATGTAAATCACAAAATTTTATGATGAAGATTGGAGTTAAGATTAGGGTAGGGCTAGGATTAGGTTAGGTTTAGAGTAAGGGTTAGGGTTTGTCAGGTAGTGGTTATGGTTCTGGTTATGGTGAGTCTCCAGGAAATTAATATCAGTCCATGTAATGTCCCCAGAAATGATAGAAACACATCTCTCTCTCTCTCTCTCCCTCTCTGTCTGTCTGTCTGTCTGTCTGTCTGTCTGTCTGTCTGTCTGTGTGTTTGAATGAGACAGAGAAAGAGTTAAGCAACTTTCCATATGCTCTGTCATGCTTTGGGCAAAAGAGATAGACAGAGGGTGAGAGAGAAGGGAGGGATGTGAATGTGTGTTGATGAAAAGGAAGCCTGTCCAGACAGTGTCAGATGACATCATTGTCTCCAATAACTTCTGTGCGTCTGTGTGCGTAGGTGTGGGGTGGGGCTTCAGACCATGCAGCTCCACACTATAAAAAGACAAAAACTTACTCAGTCATTCAGACTCAAGCACTGAAGGACACTGAAGCTGAAACAGGAGAGACCTACTGCTTTACATCTGACACCTTTCAACCAACAGGTAAGAGTTACAACTGAAGTTAGTTAGTTACTGAACTAAACATTTAGAGCTTTAGAAATTAGAATTTTAAATCTGATATAAAAATACTGCAAGAATTTTTTGTATTATGGTGCAATAAGAGAATCATGCAAAATCAGAGGGAATCACATCACTGCCCGTCTTCCATTCAGAACAACAAAGTCAAGTCAATTTTCTGATCTGTCAAATTTGATCTGTGAAAAACACAACTCAAAGAATGACATAGTTGTTTAAACATACGAAAACAAAAGTTGTAAAACATTAAATACAAACCTGTATAGATGTTGAATATTGGATTACAGCATATACTGTGTCAATTAATAAAATATGATACATACCATAGATTAAGCTACCCAACAACTAAGGATATAAAGAAGCTAATATAATTCAGATACAAGATGCACAACATCTGAATAGAATCAATTTCCAGGGTCTAGAGCAACAAGAAAAATTCATTAAATATTTTTTTTTTGAATGAATATGATTGGGCGGCACGGTGGTGCAAGCAAGGTAGTGCGTGTGCCTCACAGCAAGAAGGTTGCTGGTTCGATCCCCGGGCGGGGCCTTTCTGTCCCCCCCCCCCCCCCCCCGCAACCCCGAAAGGGATAGGCAGTATAGAAAATGGATGGATGGATGAATATGATTAAGAATCTGGGCAGTGTTAACAAAGGGTAAATGCAGTTGCTCACTATTAAAGTACAAACTATGTAGATACAATTTTGAACACTGTATAACAGCATTAAGAGAGTGTATCAGGTATGAACACAGGTTGTATAATCAAATTATAGTATAGTACAATATTCATTATTATACTAATGATTTACTACTCCACTTTAGACAGGATTTAACTGGATTTATTCAGCAATACCAAATGTTATCTCTTTTCAAAGACATTCAACATAGGAACCCAATGTTTAGAGCTTTAAAGTCACACAAGGCATAAGCAGCAATATTTAGCCTCTTCAGTGGTGGCAAGTTGCCTCTTTTAGACTAGTACACACAACTGGGAAATCAAGCTGTGTGGTGATCAATGAAGCATGTTTGCTCAAAGCTGGAAGTGACTGCTTATGCAAACAGAGGCTGAGCAGACAGCACTGACCTGTGACCCAGTACCAGTTCTATGCTGCTACTGATGCAAAGCTGTACTTACTGTATACACTATTGATGCCTGCAGTGGAAAACCAATGGTTACTGACACACACACACAGTTTCCAGTTCACACACTGATATGAATCCACATCCAGAATGATTCACACACCTTAATCTAAACCTCAGTGGCTCTCTCTCTCCTTCTATTTTATGTACCACACTTGATTGACAACATCTGAAAGCTGTTTGCAGCTTCTCTCTACTGTTCACACTAAATAAAAAAACAGAAACAATGCAGTCACAAATAAATGTGGGGTGCATTGTGCACGGGTTCACGTGTTTGTTTTCTTTATCTCTGAAGACCTTATTGGGCAGCATGTTGTCCTTTGTGCTCCTTTGGGATGCATGTCAGTACAGATGAAGATGTTTGAGAAAAATATGTTTTTTCAATAAAATATTAAGAAAAAAAAGGGTTTGATTTTTGTGTGTCAAACTGCACACTGAATCTGACTTTAAACTAACCACATTTACACTTACACATGTTTGTTTCTCTCTTTCTCAGGATGCTTTGCGTGCATATTTTCCTGTTGCTGACTCTGAGCAGAGTGGGGCTGGGCTCCCTGCAGGACAAACAGACTGACTTTGGCCTGAAAGTCTTCTCGCAGCTGATCCAGAGCTCTGTGGACAAGAACATGGCCTTGTCCCCGTATGGTGTTGCCTCCATCCTGGCCATGGCTCAACTCGGCGCTGCTGGAAACACCCACAGGGCCTTAACTACTGCTATGGGCTTTTCTCTGCATGGTGAGTAATAGGCACATAGATCAAAAGATAATCTGAATCAGGGCAACAATGAAAAAAAAATCCCCTATATCAAATGCAATGCAATATTATTTCTGAAGCAGTCATATACTGCAAATAACACGTAAATAACAACAAATTACAACTGAAATGAAGGGGATTCCACCAGTAACAAGGAATTTACCTGCATTCAACAGAAAGCTAAAAACAAATGCTAATACAGTACAATCATGAAGTTAATATAGTAATAGTAATAAGATGTAAGACACATTAAACACTTCCAAAAAGTGTAATTTATTAACACTACTAAAAAGTATACTCCACCACTCCATCACAGTAATGGATCTTTAAGCAGAATTCATCCTATTGGGTGTACCAATATGCTTCAGGGAGGAAGAAAAGAGAAAGAGAAAGAATAGAGATAAGAAATGATGGATCAGATGCTAACTCTTCCAAGAGTAATACTCAATAAATTTTGAACTTACCCAGTCCAAAATGATGAATGTAGCTGAACTCCTGAATGAATTTTGAACTCTGTGTATGTATGTTTGAGAGAGAAAGAGAGAGAGATTTAATTATTGGTCAATCATCAAGATAAAAATAGCAGTGTGGAAACTGAAAACTTAAGAGGGATGATGACACATGAATGAGGGAGGGAGAGAGAGAGAGAGAGAGAGAGAGAGAGAAATAATAGACATGGTTGACTGATCTGATTGTCACTGTTTTCCAGACAAAGCAGTGCTGAATAAAGAAGGCCTGTTAACTTGGGCAAATACTTAAAAAAGAAGACATCATCCTGTATGTGTGTGACATATAGAAAGAGAATGAGAGGATCTGTGTCTCTTGCATTACATTAGCTGTGAACTTACTGAGGAAAAGGGATGCAAGTGAAGTCATCCCCTAAAGGACTCCTCCTATAACAAACAAGTGAAGGCATCCCAAACACTGAGTAAACGCAGTAGCAGCAGGCCGTTGCAGAGTGGAGCAAGAGGCTGAGGGCTACATACACACCTGCGTATACAGGTATCACAAACTAACTAGAATACAAACTAACCTGGCCATAGAACATTAGCAAAAAATATGTTACTGACGTTTTATCATTATCAGATTTACCAAGGGGTTAGGTTGCTTTACTCATTACAAGTGTTCTGAAAGCAGTCCAGCGTACCGCAGGTTTTACTGCATGTCCCTGTTCAATGTCACCACCACCACTGTCATCGGCCATGGAGCTGTTGGAGGCCCTGCCGTGGCAAACATATCAGAATTTTTTGCGCATTTGGCAGTGTTGGCTTGAAGAGCCAGCTTCTTCTTGTCTTGCAGTTCGTCTGTACCTTGTTTTCCTTTTCTCTCCATTTTTGAAGATCCTAACAGATTACGTTACTGACGCAAAAGAGTGGAAGTGTTTCATGATATGACTGGGGGAGATGAGCCCCGTCACATGTCATTGAAGAAAGATGTCAGATGGCCTACAATTACCTCAGATTAATTGCACTTATTGACGTTTGTTGCAATACAGAGTTTATCCTTGTGTCAGATTACTTGTTAAAGTTAGCAACGCATAGTTTTGACCCTACTAGTATACCCGATTACATGGGTAGCAAGCTCAAGGGAGATCAGGTTAAGATGCTGGCATTCATTGATATTCATTTGTTGTGCACGTCTATGTGAATGTCTTAATATACATGAGTGTGTGAGTAAATATGTAATGTAATGTAATAGAAGCATGAGAAAAATATCAATGCATACATACTCTAAATCAGTGGTGGAAGAAATACTCAGATCTCTTACATAAGTAAAAGTTGCAATACAACAGGGTAGAAATGCGTCCTGCATTCAAAATTTTGCTTAAGTAAAAGTACAAAAGTATTAGCATTAACATATACTTCCAGTACAAAAAGTACAAGTGCTCATTATGTAGAATGGCTGATTTCAGATGAATGTATAGCAATGATTTACAGTTACCACTGTATTAAAATGTAAATTACTTTAAAGTTGCAGCTAGGGAAGGTGGAGCTATTTTTTAACTATATGTAAGTTTTAATAGCTTGTGAATTTCACCCTGGGGATATCTTGTCCATAGCTGAAAATGGAAATACTTAAAGGACAAGAAACTCAAAACTGTATTTAAGTACAGCAATTGAGTAAATGAACAGTAACTTCCCACCACTGTTGTAAAGTGTTCTGCATCATAGGAACAGTCCCCTTTCCCTCCAAAATTAAAACACACACACACACACACACACACACACACACACACACACACACACACACACACACACACACACACACACACATATTTACTTAATTTTATACATACATACATACATACATACATACATACATACATATATTTTTTTTGGAATCATTGTTTAGCTGTAACAGGTAAGGTTAGAACCCAATAGCAGTGCTACCTGTATGCTGGAGTCTGTTAGAGTCTTAGGCGGGGCTGGTTTGATGCTTTGCTCGGGGCAAGCGACAGTCTCAGGAATTGTTTGGCACGCAAAATAATTGGCTGAGGTAATTACCAGTGGGCAAGAGAGGACAAGGTCAAAGGCAGGCAGGATTGATAACGAGAAAGCAGTCCGATACTAATTGATGAGTCTTGCATGTAGGTGAAGAACAATCTGGCAAAGAGTGAGAGTTTGGGAGCAGCTTAAGTATGGCATGGGTTGTGACTAGTCTCAGGTGTGAGCTACGCTGATTGAACAGGTAGGTGTGACAGAGAGGTGAAGCATGCAGGCTGAGCAGGTGTGCAGATGAGGAGAGAGTGGCAGCAGGTAAGAAGCTGGCAGACTGTTACAGATAACTACATAAACCATGTGACTCCGTGGTGAGCAAGAACAATTCTCTTAGGATTAGGATAGCAGGACATTGTTACTTTCGGTTGTCACATTGCACTGTTTATTTTGAGAGTAGACTAGGGAAGATAGCAACTGCAGCCCCAATGGCAGGTATCTGGGTAGCTGGGTCCAGATCCAGCCCACTGAAGAAAGAGGTTATGAAATGTACATGGAGGGGGTAACCCATGCGTGATTTCATGTGCCTCACATGATTTCTTGAATCGAAGTCCATGGCAAGCTTAATACTGATGAAACAAACAACAAACCAAAATTCATTTTGCTTTTGCAGAGCGAGGGATGTCTCGGCAGCAGCGCCTTCTGCAGCGGGATCTGTCCAGTGAGGAGGGGGTGGAAACAGCCAGTGGGGTTATGGTGGAGAGGAAGATTGGCCTAGAGAAGGGATACCGCCGGGCCTTGGCCAAGGCCTTCCAGATCCATGCTCACCAGGTGGACTTCACCAAACCAGACGAAGCAGTCAGCATCATCAACTCATGGGTCTCAGACCACACTGCAGGTGCTTAGACCATGCTAACTGCATGTCATCTGCAGGATTTTCCAAAGAACTACTCTGCCACCATCATTAACCTGATTTTAACTAGTCTGCTTTCTTTGATTCCATCTTTTAAATCCTTTTTAACCCCTTTGTTGTATTTTCTTCTGCAGATGTCATCCCTGAGTTCTTGGCACCTGGATCGCTGACTGATGAGACCCGCCTGGTCTTTCTTAATGCTCTCCACTTTCAGGGCCTGTGGAAGGTTCCCTTTAATCCTAAACTGACACAGAAGAGGATGTTCCACTGTGCCAATGGAAGCACTGTGGCTGTGCAAATGATGACACTCACCAACCGCTTCAACTACGGTAGGCTCAATAGTCTTAACCAGTGCACTTATTTACAAGGAAGGGACATGGCATAGCAGGCACCAAATTATCAGCAAGTGGTACAGCACCCCCTAAAACCAGGAATTATAAATGGACTGTATTTGTATAGTGCTCTTCTAGTCCGAAGACCACTCAAAGTGCGTTCACCCGTTCTCACATACATTCATAGGGCAGCTTAACCACCTGCTCATTATGAGCATTATCTGGTGTGAGTGGATACAATCCACTTAACAGTGGATACAATCCACTCACAGCAATGGAATGAAAGATGCAGATTCGCAGCAGAAAGAGAAAGAGAGGAAAAAGAGCTCATGTGGACGAGGGTGAGAGAGAGTTCATGAGAACATCAACAAAAATGCTGACTTAAAAAATGCGTTTGATCATGAATGTACTGCCCATTAGCGCCTCCTCATGGAGCCAATGCTGGACACTAGGCTCCAAATATGACAAATAGTCTGGTTTTACGTAGAAATATACATCCAACTCCTTATCCTTAATCCTCAGGTGAGTTCGTGACTGCCAGAGGGGTGGACTATGATGTCATTGAGGTCCCATATGAGGGTGACTCACTGAGCATGCTCCTGGTGTCACCCATTGAGCCTGAAGTGCCACTGAGCATGCTCATTGAGGATTTCAGCAGCAAGAGGATTCAGCAGTGGAGAACAGAGCTGAGGAATGTCAAGATACAGCTGGCCATGCCTAGGTGAGGGGAAAAATGTCCAAGCAGTATATGGGTACCCAACAGTAAATGATCTTTATAATGATTTCTCATAGGGTAAGTGTAGATTTACGGTTGTTTGAGTCATTGATTCTTATGTCTACCAGCCTCAAACAACCAGGATGAAACTGAGGATTTGTGTGTGTTTTTGCAGGTTTAGTCTGACCTCTGAGTTGAATTTAAAGACTACTCTGCTTAAGATGGGTCTGGGAGACATGTTCAATCTGGCTACTGCTGACTTCACATGCATCACTAGTAAGTAAATTTCCTATAGGAAGACCAGATTAGGTTTTTGCATGTCATTCATTTTTCCGTAGTTGTATCTGGGGCTTCTTATTCTAATCTCTGCATTTTTACTTTAGTTCTATTATTTTCCATACTACATGACCATGTAAAATCTGCAATAAGTGTAGTAAATTCAAATGAACTATACATCTACTCTGTGTGTTTCTGCCTTTCCAGCTGATGAGAGACTGTGTGTGTCGAAGGTTCTGCAGAGAGTGAAGATTGAGGTGAATGAGCAAGGAACCAAGGGCGCAGCTGCAACAGGTTGGCTAAAGTATTGAATGTCATGTACCGAAAACTCGTGGGTTTAAAGAGAGTTTGATTTTTCTGGCTAATGCAGAGTGACTGGATATCTTTTGGATCAATGCATTAGGTCTCCTTTGAAAGGATAATTTTAGTTTTGAGCATAATTTCTATTAGGAATAATAATATTACTCAAACCAAGTGAATTGCGGAATCACAACCAAAAAAAATAATTTTGGCAGAAACATGAAAATAAACCCTCCAAATAAGGTGGAATTATCATCTAAGCAAAGATCCAGTCAAAGCCAGTATCTATATAGTTAGATATAGAGAATCAGAAAAACACTTGTCTCTGTCCAGAATGATATCCACGTCATTTTTATAATGACTTAATTATTACTTAATGAATTACTTGACTTAAAAAACAGGAAATTACAAATTAAGTTGATGACTTTGTTTGGTGGATGGAGGAATGGTAATGGGTTGGTGCAAATTGGAATACAGAATTATAGACCATAACATGAAATGATGAGGATTTTAAGGTGGTGATAATTACCTCATCTGTGATACTGTCTTGTAAAGAGGGCCTGTGTCAGATATAGTTTTAAGACTTTTATTATCTCGGATAATATTATGCATGCTATTTGGAACATGTTCCTAAATATAAGTTTGGTTTAGTCAAAATACAACAAACAAATCTGATTTAATGCAAACATGGGACATTGTTGTAATCAAAAATATTGTTTGGTATGTTGGATCCAGGCAAAAACAACAAGGGGAGCCCACAGCTAAATTTTGCACAGGGCCCCTGCACACCTCACAGACACTAACATGTTCTTCATGTCTTTTCTCTTAGCTGCTGTGATGTTTTCTCGTATGGCAGTGGAGGAAATTACTCTGGACCGACCCTTCCTCTTCCTCATCCAGCACAAAAACACAGGTAATACTTTCAGTACATTTTAATTTCAAATCCAATATTACAATGCCAAACAGCAGTCCAGGAATATATATATATGTATATATATACACACACACACACACACACACACACACACACACACACACACACACACACACACACACACACACACACACACACACACGTGTGTGGAGGCGCATGTGTCTAACTTTTTCTGTCTCGGGTTCAGGTGTTGTTCTGTTCATGGGTCAGTTCAACCATCCTCAACAATAACCCATTCTGAAGACATGCCTTCATTCCACAGAGACTTCTGCTGCTCATACTTCACATGGTGACCAGACCTACAGAATTAATGGCTTATTTTAACTCTATAGACTAATCCACTGAAAGGTTGATTTATGTACTTAACACAGCAAGACTAAGGTGAAGTGACCCAGATTTAACATGACAGACAGTGGAAACATGATTGACTGAGATTCTTTGAAAAGTGTCAATTTATTTCTCTGAATGATTGTTGTTGGTGAGACAGAAAGAAATATGAAGGAAAGGTGCCTGATGCAACGGGCATCCACTGCACATCACAGAGAGATGTTAGGACACTGATGTCTACATGAGCACCAAAAAAAGCTGCATTTTTTTAAAATGTATTTTCACAATGTTGTAATATAGTCTATTTTTGTTATTACCAAGTTACATTTGTATTTTGCAGTATTTCTATTTATTAAAATATTAAGTTTTTACAAAGCCACAGTCTCTGTGATTGAAGTTTTGAGATCTGTGGAAGGTAAACACAGACCTCTTGTGTCCAAACAGCCAAAAGAAGAAGAATCGGAGGGACATTCTCTTTTATTTGTTACACACTACATACACGCTGCACACGCCATGCATTGGTGTAATTTGTCCTCCGCGTTTGACCCAAACTGCATGTCTTTTCGCTGTGAGGTGACAGTGCCATGCCACCGCGAACAACTTGATGTACTGTATATCCGTCCATGCTTTACACACAATGAATAAAGGTCAAATAGTATAAAATGTAGATATAAATTTTGAGTACAATCTAGTTTGGACCATGAAATAATAGGATTATATGCATGCAAACACAAAATTTCAATTAACAGTTCCAGTTGAAGTCCCCTTCAAAAAATATGTTTTGCTTATTGTAACCCTTGGATGTTTGATCTTCACTGTGCAGAATGATGTATGTGCAAAGTTTGACACTGGAAGGTTGTTTTCAATTTCATGTGCTGATGGAGGAACATTTCTCACCCTTTGCTCATCCTAAATCTGATTTTGAGACGTGCACTTTTAAGTATAATTTGTGACATCACAAGTTGGGACTTGTCACTTTTTATGACAAGGAGGGTGTTTTGGACCCAAGTGCAGAACCACCACAGCACGGATATTGCTCATATCAACTTTAATGTGAGACTTGGCAGGTCCAGATAAGCAGCAACAATAGAGTCTCGAGTAATGCACGGTGAATCAAACATCAAGCAGTCACAGGCAAGCAAGATTCAGGAAGTACTAATATCAAGTTTTTGAGTCTCTTTTGGTGCAGCAAACACCAAACAGTCTCAGGCAAACCAAAATCCAGGAAGCCTGAGGCCAGGGGCGGGACTTGCGGACAGGCAAGCCAGGCAGTTGCTTGGAGCCCCAGCCACTTATTTTCAACAACGATTATTTATAGGCCTGGGCTTTCAGGGACCTCTGTTGGTCCCTGGACCTCACTAATCTATTTTTACTACTGATAAGGGGCTGACTGATAGCACAGGTGAGCAGATGAGAGGACAATGGTATACTGTGACACTTTTTGAAGTTGGAAACACCTCGCTATCGAACTTATATGCATATCCATAGATTCTGGAATGAGATGGAGTAGATATCATCATATCAAGTACATTTTATTTTTTAATAGTTTTTTAGTTAATTTAACTTTTTTGTGGAAAACAATATCTGATGCAAACTTATTCAAAGCTGATTGTTTTATGTCTGAAAACATGTGGGGGGATATTTAATTTTATAATTTTAAATGGACTTTGGGTCCTCACCACAGAATACAAATACCACAGTTACCACTTAGACGACTTAGGCGGTTTCTTTATTGATCCCAATTTGGCAAATTATTTTGTTGCAGTAGGAATTAAACATACAGCATGCACAGGATATATACACTTTTATATATATATATATATAGTAAAATATAACTAAGTATATAAACAGTATTTAGAGCAAAATATTTTGTGCAAGTATCTTCCATATTATGCTTCACTTGTGATTTTGTGAGAGGCTACTAGCAAGTGAGACAATTGGTGGTAGAAGAGAGTCAAAATGAAAGGACAGTATAAACATAGTCATTGGTGGAGCATTCTTTCGCTTCTTTCTGACCCACTCATACTTGTTGCATGTTGCTTTTCCCTCTGCTTGGTACACTTAAATGCATGTGGTGTATTTTACATAAACCATAACCCTGACCGACTTTGAAGTATGGGTGTGCCTCCTCCCATTTGGTGAGATACTTTTAGTCTTATTGGCAGGTACTCCATTCTTTTCACGTTCATTCCTTCTTGCTTCTTCTTGTTTAATTGGTGGGAGACATTTGACCTAAGACTCCTCATCAGATGTTACACACTGCAAAAACAGACCTACTAGAAAGAAGCAAAATATTCTATCAATTCTTAAATTCAAATTATCTTGTATCAAACAAAAAAATGCCTATGGGGGTAACATTTTTTTACTTGACAAGAATTCTTAAAATAAGCACAAAGTTCTTGCCTCTGAAAGACTAAAATGGATCTTAAAACTAGACAGAAAATCTTTAATTTTAAGTAAGTTCTTCTATAACAAGCAATGAAAACCCACTTATTTAAGATTAAGTTACTTAAAATTAGAATTTTGGTCTCTTGACTGAGTTAACTTTAAGAAATGACACCTTAATCTGGGATTATTACTAAGTATAAAAGTATTTAAAATAAGACAAAATTTCTTCAAACAGCATTATAAAAATAAGTGACTTTGTCTTAAATCAAGACACCAAAACATTCTCATTTTTTATTAACTTTGCAATACAATTGCTCAATTCAACATTCTTCAAAGAACCACTTCCAGATTCCAGATCTATCACTGACAGATATGAGTTATAACCTCACTGTCAAATTAAAAAATCAGCTATTGTAGCAGCACAAAGTGTCTAAAGTGTCTAATAAGCCCATGAAGAAGTGTGGAAATGCACTTTGGGTAAGTGAGGTGCAGGGCATAGTAATATGCCATGAGGTAGAGCAGTCCCTCATTAAACCTCCCAATGTTGAAGGTGGTCACTGGCATGTTTCCAATGGCGATCATGCAGTTGCCCTCAGAAACAATGACAACTGGACAAGACAGTGGTCGCTGGCGCAGGAAACCATCAGGATCCTCTGAAGTCCAGATGACACAAATCAATGTGGAGGATTAGAAAAACATCACAAGTAATACACACTTTGACCTGGACTAGGACATTGGTGAAATCATAATTGTACCTAAAAACATATAGTCACAGTAACCCCTGAGAGGGAGAAGATGTTGTACTGTCATTGTTGAGTACTGCAAATACTGAATGCACCACAGCTAGTTCCAATGAAGTTAGTACTACAACAAGTACGCTATGGAGAACGCTTCCCCTTTTGATCTTTTGAAATGATAAAAGTTTATCTCAAAGTAACTAAACTGGACATAAAATGTAAAACTGGACATTTGAACAGAAGGTTTCACATCTGCTCTTCATCTCAGAGATGTACTGGGAGTTGGTTGGTTTGATGACTCGCTGCAGCTCATCCAGCACCTGAAAAATAGATTCAGATACAGAAAGAAAATAATGTAATGTTCACTGCTAGTCCTTGTCAAACATTCTCATGACTGACGTTCTTCAAAAATGATCTATAATGTCTAAGGTATATGAACATTATGCCAATTATGTCATGCTAAAACAAGTCCTTGGAAGAGCTGAAAATGTGGACTCAATAGGACCAACATTACTTACGTGATCCAGTTCTCGGAAACATGGGTAAGCCTCTAGAATCTTTGCTGGTCTGTCTTGCTCCCTTAAGACATCAGAGGTGATGAAGCGTCTTCGAGACTCAAATTCTAGGTTCAGCAAATGAGTTATCGCAGCTTTGTTTGGCTTTTTGGACTTGTACATTTCTTGAAGGGTCTTGTAGTGTCTTGCTTGGGTTTTCTGGCTGTCCATGAAGTCAGCTGAACCAGCTGAAAACATTAGATGGAAGTTATGCTGGAAAGAGGATATGAGATTTCCAAACTAACAAGTTGTCAGTATAATGAAACTCAGTAAGTGGTAGGAATTAATTAATGTTCATGTTACTTGATATAAAAGCAAAACATTTGACAATAGAATACATATGCCTTTGGACAGACACTGAAAGATTCTAAAGCTGCTGAATGTCCAGTGTATGTCATGTGAATTCACTCAGCCAAAATGATGATGTTTAATACAATACATACATGCTTCATCACTGCTGTCCTGGCTCTGCAGTGGGGTGCTAGCTCTAGGTGACGGATCTAGCACTGGGATGTCCATGGGACTAACAGGTGACCGTTCCAGAATAATGGTGGATGCACTGGAATCTCCATCATAGTCAGTGGTTGAAACGTCTGAACTGACTTCCACATCTTGTCGTGGTTTCTTCGAAGGAGGAACTTTGGCCTTCCTTGGACTTCTGACATTTGAGAGTCTCTTCATGAGCTTTTTAGCAACATGCTCCTGTAACGTATACATAGTAAATATTAAAAAATGACAAGAGACCCAAGCTTTCTTATATTGTAATTATAGTTTTCAGCAAAGTCTAGCTTCATTTGAACCTTCTGTTATGGTTTAGCACTGTATGAATAGAATTTAGCGAAATCTTACAGTTAACATCATGCCATCAACAAGCAAAAGTGACAAAACTCTACTCACCTAATCACTGTTTGATGACCTGTCTTTTATCATTGGATAGTACTCCACCAATCGCTTTGCCATGGCATTCACCTCATGTTTAGTGGGGTATCTACAGTCCTCTGTGGCTCTTGCGATAGAAATCATATTAGTCATAGTGTTTCTCATGAGTCGGCAGAAGAGCTCCTTGGATAAGGCCACACTGTTCTCGGTCCCCAGCCGTTTCTGCTCGAAGTAGGAACGTCGCACCTCATCAAGCTCACTCTCTGTGAAGACTATGTATTCTGGGTTGGACATAGTCACAAATTTAGAAGTACTGGCCTCCTCTTTTGAAAGGTCGCTGCCTCCAGTGGGGGATGACTGCTGAATTTCAAGAGCATTATCTACCTGCAATACATTTACACAAACATTTTACAGAGTAACATTATCTTTTAGTGGATTAAAAAAACTTGAAAAAAGAACTTCTTTTCATTTTATGTCCACTGTTGTCCACTGTTATGTGGACCGGATTTGAAGTTACTTGACATTTCTGTACTACTGGAAAATCTGTTGTGCTGTTAAACAGTTCTGTCATACTGTGAAAGACAGACCTGACCTTTTCATCATTATTCACAACAAGCCATATAGCCCGACGCCTCAAGAAATTTTCAGGACCAGGAAACAGATCTTTGATGTCATCACGGGAAAGCAAAGGTAGTAAGTCCTCTCCAATATTAGCAGCTGCAATATAGACAAGTTACAGTCAGTACCAAGAAACTGATGTTATCATTGAATTCCTTCAGATTTGAACGTAGCAGGTGAGGATATTTTGCCAACTCAATACCCTGACACCTCTTGTACAATTAGCAGTTTGCTCAGTCTTGCTACACACTACCATTCTACTTCAAGAGCAGTGAGTGAATTTGACAGCATTTATAGATATATCTATATGTGCGATATATCTATATGAGTGCGCATGCGCCGACCGGCAGCGTGCAGGCTGTTACAGTTACTCCTGATAGTTTTTTTTCTCTATTTTCCTTACTTTAGCTATCCTCCTTTTTAAGGTTGTCTGACTTTTTGTAAGCAACTTTGTTGAGCTGTGCCCTCTTTAAACATGCTGGTAGAGAGAGTTTTGGTCTGTTTTTTCACTGTGGAAGTACTTTTTTTTTTTTTCTTTTCTTTTTTTTTTTTTTTAACAATTTCCCCCCAGGGATCAATAAAGTATTTCTGAGTCTGATTCAAGCCATGCAAACTACAGAAAGAGTACCTAGCGGTGTATTGAGCTGGCCCATGTCACATGACAGGAGACGAGCGAATGAGAGTCAACATGCGGCACAGCCAGCCAACACAGCCAGGCCAGGATGCAAGCGAAGGAGAAGCGCAGCTATGGCATAGAAAAAGCAAAGCGTGGTGTGGTGTTATTTTTCACCAGTCAATAAAACCACGGCAAGGTGCCAGGTGTGTGATAAACAAGTTTTGCACAGCAGCAACACAAGTAATTTATTCAAACATCTGAAAACGACGCATCCCGAGAGCCAAAGTGAGCTTGAAAAAAGACAGGCTGCTGTGAAAGCCCAGTCTCCTGCGCCACCCGCAGTCCGGCAGAAGACCCTGCACGAGAGTCTGCAAAAAAGCCAAGCGTATCCCTTTGACAGTGTAGCGCTAAAGTCTGTAAATATTCCAATCACAATCTAATTTTAACAGACACTTCAGGTGAAGGGGATTGTGTCCAGTATTGTCCAATTGTTGCTTAAAACAGGCATCGGTATTTAGTAATATTTACTGAATATTTTGTTTAAGTGGGCTGCACGGTGGCGCAGCAGGTAGTGCGCGTGCCTCACAGCACGAAGGTTGCCGGTTCGATCCCCGGGTCAGGCGGGGCCTTTCTGTGTGAAGTTTGCATGTTCTTCCCGTGCATGCGTGGGTTCTCTCCGGGTACTCCGGCTTCCTCCCACAGACCAAAAACATGCTCATTAGGTTAATTGATGACTCTAAATTGTCCGTAGGTGTGAGTGTGAGTGTGAATGGTTGTTTGTCCTTGCATGTGGCCCTGCAATCGGCTGGCGACCGGTTCAGGGTGTACCCCGCCTCTCGCCCATTGTAGCTGGGACAGGCTCCAGCCCCCCGCAACCCCGAAAGGGATAGGCGGTATAGATAATGGATGGATGGATTTTGTTTAAGTAGCCTACTGAAGTTGAAAATTGCTGGCTCTGAGTAGGAAACAAGATAAGAAAATATGAGATACAATTTTGGGGATTTTTCATCTTTGCATGACAGTTTTATTTTTTCCATTGAAAAGAAAATCATTTAAAAAATATGATGTTGTGATATTGGTTTTAATCTGTAACATGATTTCTTACATTTGGAAAACATAATTTCATATTTCATGAATTATATCACAAACTTAAAAAAATAACTGCAGCCCCTTGTGTTTCAAATTTGACAGTTAATTGGAAAACCCTAATATCTAATAAAATCCTTAATATCTTTTGTAACAAATACATTAATCTTCCCTATTGTGACGTGAAAACTTTATCCTTTTCAGATGAGTCTCAAAGAGCACGTGAGATCACATTGAGCCTGGCAAAAATTATTGTGAAGGACTTGCAACCCATCTCAATGGTAGAGGATCAAGGTTTCCGGCATTTTATGAAGGTGGTGGAGCCCCATTACCAGATCCCTAGTCGGAAATCCATGATGACAGATGTAATTCCCAAACTGTACGAGCAAGTACAATAAACAGTAAAGGACTCCATACAATCAGCAAGCAGTCTGGTTTTGACAACTGACATGTGGACTGCAAGAACCACATAATCTTATTTGACTGTGTCAGGACATTTTATCGATAAGAACTGGCAGATGCAGTCCTGCAAGCTTGCAACCATAAATGTAGCTGTGCAGCACACAGCTGACAATGTAGCTGAACTCCTGACAAAAATCACAGATGAATGGGGCATCACCAATAAGATCCATGCAGTTGTTACAGACAATGGAGCCAATATGGTCTCTGCTGTGTGGAAAACATGTTGGAAGCATATTCCTTGTTTCTCTCACACACTCAACCTCATTGTGAAGGACTCCATTAAGGCTGACACAAGTCTTGAGTCCAGCTTAGAGAAATGCAGTGCAATCCGGTTCTTCCACCACAGCACCAGAGCAACTGATAAACTGAAAGAAGTACAAAATCAGTTGAACTTACCTCAGCATAAACTAATCCAAGCAGTGGATACCAGATGGAACTCGGTGTTGTACATGATTGACAGACTGTATGAACAACAAGAAGCCATCACAACAGCACTTTGTCTTCTGGGAAGAAACAACATGTGCCAAAGTGGTGGAGAATGGTCCCACATCAAGCAGGCCATTGACGTTCTCAGGCCTTTTGAAGAGGCCAATAAGGAGGTTTCAGCAGAGCAGTATGTAACAATTTCCATAGTCATACCTCTAGTGTCTCTTCTCCAGCATGCAACCACATCTGCTGCGCAAAGTAACAGTCTGGCTTCACAACTTGCAGCACAATGCAAGCGACGGTTCCAAAACATAGAACACAACCACACACTTGCAGCCAGCACCTTTCTGGATATTCGCTTCAAAAACATTGTGTTCTGTGATTCTACAAATGTGGAAATGATTAAATCACGGATCATCACAGAGATGCAAGCCCTGGCCTGCGCTGAAACACAGTCAACCAGACATGAGGCTGCTGCGACTGCATCAACTGTGACACAAGTGACACAAGGGTCACCTGCTGAGTGTTCATCATCCAAGGGATTATGGCGGGAGTTCGACAGCCGGGTTGTGGCTTTTCAGAGCAATCGCACAGCAAACACAGATGCATATATTGAAATGAGAAGATACATGGAGGAAAAGGTGATCCCAAGGAGAGAGGACCCTTTGATTTGGTGGAAAAAAAAATGAAACCACATTTCCACTGCTGAACAAAGTTGCAAAAAAATACCTTGGAACTGTTGCAACGTCTGTTCCAGCAGAGAGACTCTTCTCAAAGGCCGGAGAAATAATCAGCCAGAGGCGCAATCATCTTAAAGCAGAAAATGTGAATATGATACTTTTTCTGAACAGCAATCTGAGACTTAAGTAAAGTGTGATGACATATCTTGAGTGCACTAAAGGTTTGATGGTGTTGGACATTGTTCTAGTTCATTTTCTCAGGGAACAACTGTCTTTCTTATGCAGGTTTATAGGATAAGGAAATCCTAGTTTATTATGATAAGGAAATCTCTTGTTTTTACTTCAGTGAAGTGTTACATTATGTTTACAAAGAGGTTTGAAAAATAACATTGTGTTAATATGATACTTTTTCTGCACAGTTATCTGAGACTTAAGTAAAGTGTAATGACATATCTCAAGTGCACTAAAGGTGTGATGGTGTTGGACATTGTTCTAGTTCATTTTCTCAGGGAACAACTGTCTTATGCAGGTTTATAGGATAAGGAAATCCTAATTTATTATGATAAGGAAATCTCCTGTTTTTGCTTGAGTGAAATGTTTACTTCTACAAAGAGCTTCGAAAAATAACAGTTATGATGTATTAGTTTTTTGTTTGTCTGTTTTTGTAATCCTTTTTGCTTTTTGTACCAAGATTGGTCTTTTTTCTCTTTTTTTTTGAGAAATAAGCAAAGTGAATATGTGTATGTTTTTGTATTATTTACTTTTATTATTTCATTCATATTTATGTTATTATCAATTGATCATAATACATTTTGTATAAATGGTCTGTATTTGTCGTGTGATTTGTCTTAAATGTAATAATATTTTGACAAAAATTGCCAGTAAGAAATGAATGGTATTGGTATCGGTATCGAAATCTATGAAAATACAAGAAAAAGTATTGGTATCGTATCGAATCCTAAAAGTGTGGTATCGCCCATCCCTAATCCACATGACACCTAAGTGTGTACAGACTCCTATTTTTAAAATGCAACAGACTTCGCCTGGTAAAAAAACAAAGAGCAAAGTGGAAAACAAAGAGCATCAAATGGATGAAGCAGTGGTGGAAAACGAAGTGCAAGCTGAAAATGTTTTGATTGAGGAAAACAGAGTGCATTCCTGTCCGTACTCGGTGTCTCCACGACATTTTGGAGCATTTGACAGTACAGCATCCTTGTACTCTGGCTTTGATGATGGCACCTGTACCTCTCCAAGTCATCCTGCTTTGTCAAAGACTGTTGATGGTGCCTTAAATAAAACTTTGAATATTCCAGATGTTCCATGTCCTGCTGAAGTTGATGCTTCTTCATCATGTCAATCAAAGGTAATCCTATTGTTTCCTTCAGTACACAACTACATTCACCTATGCCCTATCATCAGTCTTTATGTTTATGTCTTAGCATATCAAAACAAATCTCAACTTGATTGTTACAAAATGCTGTTTTATTACAGTAGGGCTGGGCCGAACGATAGCGATATGTCTCGCCATAGACACATCATCAATATCAATATAAAATGCGTTCGATAAAGCATTCGATAATTTTTTTTTCTTCATTGGAAGAAACCTGAAGTTGCGAAGCGAGGTTGGTTGCATGAACAAAGGCACTCGCTCTCAGGTAACTGAGCAACGTAGGGAGTAATCGCTAATCAGTGAGAGAGACGCTAACACGCCAATCATGTAACATTATCAAGTTCAGTTGCGCCATCTCGTTGTCACGTGTTTGTTGCTCCACGAGGATTGAGATGAGAAATAGAAAGTGAGCGCTGCAGCGAGCGAAGAAATCGTCGATAGAACAGGGAAAGTCAGCTCGCCAGTATGGAGTTTTTTGGATTTTATAAGTCGGACCGTAGTCAGACCAATGTGGTCTGTAACTTATGCAAGATTGTCGTCCCCACTAAGACCGGTGACACCACAAACTTATTTAACCACCTTAGCCGCGCTCACTCTTTGGTGCGCAGCCATATTCGCCAACGTCCAACAACATCTGCAACCGCAGCACCACCGCACAAGCAGCAGACCACCATGCAGAGGTATCTGCTTCAGTGCCTGATGACAAATCATCTAAAAGGCAGGAAGACGTAACGGAGGCAGCGGCATATCATATCGCTTAAGACATGCTTCACTGAGCTCTGAGAAGCCAGGTTATAAACATCTCTTTCACGTGCTTTTTTTTTTTTCTTAAACACACTTGCAATAAAAATATAATTGAATAGTTCATGTATGTTTAGAGTAAGAAGAGTGACTAAAGTTGTTCATGTCTAGGCTGGCTTTATAGTTCAGTCAGTGTTACTGTACTGTCTATCATGTTTGTTTGTATGTTTGTATGTTACAGATGTCAAGTTTCTGCTATGTTTCCAAAACACTGCACATATTTGAAAACATTTTATTAACCAGAGGGTGAATCAGCTTGTGAACTTTCTGCACTAAACCTGCAGAAAAAAAAGTTCTCAGGTTTCTCTCTGTTTACATTTTTACACCTTTTTTTTTTACATTTATTATTTGAGTGTTTTCCATGGTTGTGTTGACATTTCCTTTCCTTTCTGCCTTGATAGCTGAGGGGATTATAATCAGAAGAAGGTTAAATTTAAAATAAAAATATTTAAATTGAATGTATTTTTCTCCTAATCCTTATTTTCAATAGGTCATAAAAAATATCAATAATTATCGATATCGACCAATATAAAACACTTATATCGCAATAGAGTTTTCAGCCATATCGCCCAGCCCTATATTACAGCATATCTGTGTTTGGGACAACCGTATGTTTTACACATGTATGTTTTCTTTTTTTAAAGGATGACACCGGGCATGACACTTTGACCAGACAAGCTACTGCTATTATGTTGACTGCAAGAGAAAAACGCCATCTTTCACAGGTTTGTCTACATACAACATTATTACATTTATTTCATCAGTGGCTTTGTTGATTATCTGCATGACAAGTCCAATCTTGGAAATTAGGTCAAAGGTAGTAGCCTTGAGTGCTCTTGCTGTTTAACTGTACTAGACATAGGCCTACCTCTCACTCTGAATCTTGCACATCTATCTTACAATCAAAAACATTATCTTATTAGTCTCCCTGCCACATAATTTGTATCTATCTGACAGATGTGATATTTTATAATGCCTTGTATTTGCTCTCTGCTATCTAATTATGATAAATCCATATTTTGAATTTACTTTTAATGCCTTATCAATTACCTAAAAAAGCATTGTTGTGTTGATGTTACTCTTATTATTCTTTATAAAAGAGGTTGTGTGGTAATTTTCCCTACAGGGAGCATTACACAATAATTTTAAAAGAGGGTGAAGCAATTCCTGCAGTAACGCGAGTAATTCGATTACTAAATTTCTAAAAATGAACAGCGCACTGTGTTTCGCACGTAGGGGTGGCTACTGAAATGCGGTAATAAATGGCTGAATTATTAAAAACCAGAGTACTGATAAGCTCCCACGTTTAGGTTTTGATTTAATTTATTATCACACAGCTGCAGCGCCTTTCCTCTGTGTCAACGCAGCTCCTCCATACACACACATACAGTACGCACACAGCGAGGACATTGCGTTTCTCTTACCCCGTCTGTCTGATGTGTTGACTTTCTTCATCAGCAGGATGTTTTATAAAATCATCCCAAAACCCAACTCACGTATGTTTTTTTTTCCACATATAAATTCACCCGCAATTCAGTTTTCACAGCAGAAGGTGGAGGAGACTTGTTGTTAATAACGGAGTTTATTAAAACAATCGAAACTAACGTGATGGTGAATGACATCGACACCAACCAGGTGTACTTATAAGATTAAGCAACTGTATAAGGAGGCCTTTACATTAAAGAGGAGAGTCTGTTTCTCTGTCAGAAACTGTCAGTCGGCACAAATAAAGAGTGTAACATCATGCTGTTCACAGTCTGCTGTCATAAGTTTGATAGAGAGACACAGAGAGGGAACCCTAGATGGGCGAAAGAACGCTCGACTTTGATTATTTTAGTAGAAACAACGGACACACATCTTGCAAGAATTTTGCAAAACAAGAGTTCACTTCTAGACACGACCGAGAAAGGTGCGCATCTCCAAAAATAGAAAAGCGTGTCCTGATGCTGGCTGCCATAAATAAAACACTGTATTAACAGACCCTCAAAAAGTCACTGAAACACTGATCATTGACCTGCTGTGATGAAAAAAAAATACTCAGATTCTTTTCAGTAAAAGCATTAATACCAGCATGTAAAAATATTTCTTTACAAATAAAAAATTTGCATGTAAATATTTCCAGTTTTGAAAAATCAACTTTTTATTGTTTTTGTTGTACTTTAGTGGTTCTCTTATTGGTATTTTTTGATTACTAAATACAGACCTGCAAACTCATAAGAGGAGAAGAAGGTGGCATGTTGGTGAACTAGTCACCTGTAGGAGGTCTGGGAGCATCCTGCTTCAGAAGAAACATTGTGATTTTAACATGTTAACAAAACATTCTGGTGACTGTTTCAGTTAAAAGAGTGACTTACATCTTCTGTTTGTGGTTTCTGCAAACATTACTACCTTTACTTTTACCTTTGTACTTCAGTAAAAAGTAAAGCAAAAACAGTAATAGTAAAGTTAGTAAAAGTAAAGTTACTTTATTTAATACTTTTACATTAGCAATTTATACTTGTTCATTTAAGAGACCTGTCTTATTTTCTCTTGTGTATATTGCCATTGCTCTTAAATAAAGCAAAAGTAATGTAATAGAAAGAACGTGCAATATTTCTTATCCGATTACTCGATTAATTGCCAGAATAATCTATACATTACTCGATTACAAAAAGAATCGACAGCTGCAGCCCTAATTTTAAATAATTTTAAAACTGGACTGTTTTGATTTGCTCTACTTTCTTGCCTGTTTTTCAGAGAGGTGTGAATGGCGTTTTGGCAGCAATGCAGCAATACCAAGCTCTGTTGGTGACTAATCTAAGGAGTCAGCTACAAACTGTATTCCAGCAAGATCAAGGAAATGAACTTGAAAAGGAAGCAATGGCAGTAGAGTTGGGCGGTATACAAATTTTGATATCGTCAAACTTTCCCCACATTTTCCCGGGGTACGGTATTACCATGACTAATTAAAAATCAATTTGCAGGGCAGCATGACATGCGCAGTTCAGACGGTCAGGGTATGTACCAGCGTAGCCTTAGGCGGCGCGCAACAAGGCTACGTTCCCACCAAACGCCTCAAATTGCGCCTCAAATGAAATCGCGTCGCGCCAGACGCTCCAGTTTTGACGCTGGTACAAAAACCCCTTGCGGCATTATCGCGTCGCGCGACAAGCCCGCCCAACAACAACATTTCTTCCGCCATTTCATTCTCTCGTCGACCACGTCCGTACGTCAGCACGTCGATGACGATCTCAACGCTGATAGGCTGTCGCGGCGCGTCTTCACGCGAATCCGCCGCAAAAGTTCAATAATTTCAACTCGAGCGATGAAGCGATGGCGCGATGGGGCGACGCGATGAGAGCGATTTTTGCGGCCAACGCGTCCATCACGCCGCACAATTGCGTCCATCGCGTCGCCCGGCAAAATGACGCTTCAAATCGCGTCTTTGCATCGACTTTGTATGTAATCTTGCGCCGCGATCTTGTTTTATAGCCTAAGGCTACTTTCCCACCAAACGCCTCAAATCGCGCCTCAAATGAAATCACGTCGCGCCAGACGCTCCAGTTTTGACACTGGTACAAAAACCCCTTGCGGCGTCATCGCGGCGCGCGACAAGCCCGCCCAACAACAACATTTCATTCTCTCGTCGACTATGTCCGTACGTCATCACGTCGATGACGATCTCAACGCTGATAGGCTGTCGCGGCGCGTCTTCACGCGAATCCGCCGCAAAAGTTCAATAATTTCAACTCGAGCGATGAAGCGATGGTGGCGCCAACGGGACCATCGCGCCGCGCAATCGCGTCGCCTGGCAAAATGACGCTTCAAATCGCGTCTTTGCATTGACTTTGTATGTAATCTTGCGGCGCGATCTTGTTTCATCGCGTTTGGTGGGAACGTAGCCTTACGTGCTGGAGTGTAATCCAGCGTCGCCGCCATATTGGGTGGGTCTCCGCTAGCACCAGAGCCAACCGACGTCGCAGCAATGCCCCTATTTTATTTATTTATTTCATTTTATTTAGCTTCTCAGCCCCAGTTACAAGCTTAACAGGGTAGTGTAAGACACTGGAATGACCTGGACTTTTAAAGCTAACTTTTCCAGGCCTTAAAAAAAGAAAGAAGGAAAAAATGTACAGCAGGTATATATGGGAGCTTTGTATGTCTGTATGTGTTAAAATCAGTGTATATCACAAACATCACCAGTTTCAGTCCAGGCTATTATGGAATCTTTGCCACCCTAAAGCTGTGAACAGTTGTTTAAATTTAGACACGTCAGGCCAGACGGTGTGTGTGTGTGTGTGCACTTACCAACCCAGCTAAGTGTGGACTTGGGTGTCGTCACACATTCACCAACAGTGGACTTGAAAACTAACGGGGGACATTTTTTAGGTCCCCTCTTGGACATGCCTTAAATCAGCCTAAAATCATGTCTAACATGCTCTGGTAAGGTTTATTAACTTTTTTCCAAGAGGTCCACACTTGGTGTGTGAGTGTTTAAGTACCTACTCATGAGTGCCTCTACTGGTTTGAGCAATGAATTTCAACGACCCATTACACACACGTCGCTTTTCACACTCCTCAAGCTGTCGTTGACATTCATTGTTCAAACCAGTAGAGGCACTCATGAGTAGGTTCTTAAACACTCACACACCCAAGTCCACACTTAGCTGGGTTGGTAAGTGCAGCTTTAATGGTCATCTTAGATTTCACTGTATTAAAATAAAGGGTTACCTAGAATGCAGCATATAAATGAATGTTTTAGAATCTAAAAAGGAGGGAAAAAAATTGAAATAAAATTTTCAGCAGTAAGACATTATTTTAGTTTAAATGAAACACAAAAATAAATTGATGACAGACTGTACTGAATTTTTTGTACAGTCAAAATGCTGGTCCGGCCACATTTCACACATTTATCGCAGGATTTTTTTATTTTTATTTTTTTAACTTTTTTTAACCCTAACCCTGTGTGCTCAGTCTAGACTGAGGTGGAATTCAAGGAGTTTAAAGACATTTTGAAATAGTCAAATTAACCAGGATACAAGGACATAAAATGAAAAGACAGTGTTAAGATTAGTTATTGTAAGTTCATCTGATTTTTACTAGACCTAAATAAATACTGTTTCAATCAATTTATTTATGTAATTGTATCCCCAAGGTTCTCAAAAAGGTCCACACTTGCACTGTACTGAATGACATTGGTCCCCTGTTATATGGCTCATAATGACACAAGTGCATCATGGAGCAACATTCAAACTCATGCATGAAAAAGGGGAAATTAATTTTTCTTTTATATTGATATCCTTTTGGAAACTAAATGAAAAAAATATATATATTAGCTTTATATATTATTATATTATTAGCTTTTTTACATTATAAATATATTATTTACAAATTTGCTACTATGCTTTTGTAAAAACACATCAAGGCTTTTCAACTCTAAATAGAAATCAGTCCAAAAATGCTGAATTAACTTTAGATAAAGTTTATTTAAACCCACACATTTAAGCCCACACATACACTCCTAAACTGAGGGTTTCTTTCTTCGTGTTGCTGTACTCCAACGACAGAAATGACTTTCCACATGATAACCAGAGTTTATCACATGATAAACAGAGTTTATCACATAAAAAATCTTATATATGATGAGTTCTTTTACATACAGTAAACAGTTCAAACATATCAAAAACAGTTACATGAAATAAAATAGAAATAATAAAATAGAAAAATAGAAATAAATTGCTTCAATGTTATGAGACAGTGGTGCTATGTTTACGTGAACTGCTAATGTTACGACTGATACATTTATATGTATTACAAATGCTCCATTAACATGAATTACTAGTGCTATGACCCTTACACTGAAGCTCTGTAATGCAAGCTCCCAGTAATTCAGGCACATATCACTGTTATCCAGGTTTTCAAGTGAATAACACTGATGCTCCAAACTGTGAGCTCTCAGAATTCTGGCTGTCAGTACTATTTCTAACTGTTGTAGTTACAGAAATCAATGAGAAAATAATCAATTCCTTCAATGTTATGAAAGAGTAGTGCTATTCATGTAGTTTACATGATGTGCTAATGTTGCAACCCTAACACTGATGCTCCATTTACATGAATTACCAATGTTGTGACCCTTACACTGATGCTTCGTTTACATGAGTTACCAGAGTGTTGTGACCTTTATACTGATGCTCTGTTTACATGGATTACCAATGTTATGATACTTAACACTGAGGCTCCATAATGCGAGCTCCCAGCATTCAGGCACATATCACTGATACCCCACAATGCAAGCTCCCAGTATTCAGGTGAATAACACTGATGCTCCATAATGTGAGCTCTCAAAGTTCTGGCTGTCAGTATTATTGGTCTTCATAGTTATTGGCACAAATTCCTCTTGATACTTGTTATTTTGTTATGCACAAAATATTTCACTGCTTTCCAGTATCTTCCATTGTCCCTTAGAATAGGATTTTCATCCAAGCATCTTAGACAATCAACCTTTCCAGGAATCTTCATTTTCGTCAGGAAGTCTTTGAAATAGTGTTCAATTATTTTTCTCTCGCTTGGGGTGCATGGATTTCCCTATAAATAGATGAAGAAATTCATTAAGTGAAGAAATTGTTCAATGAAAATCACCGCCATCAATTCTTATCAATAAATATCAAGGTGACGATATTCGAGTCAGTGGAATCACGTACCCTTTTGCCTGAAGTGCAGTCATGATTTTATGTCCACAGTTGCCTTTCTGGAAGTGGAAGTCCCTTCTTCAGGATCTTCTTCTTCTTCTTCTTCTTCTTCTTCTTCTTCTTCTTCTTCTTCCTCTGAGTTTCCTGAAATCACATAGATGGCAATATAATCAGAGTGACAGATTTTTTGTTATGATTGATTAAGTACATGTAGTGGAAAGTCTTACCTTTTTGACTAATGGCATTGTCTGCATCCAAGATTAACTCATCTTCAGCTGCAACAAAATGTTGTAATGTAAAATGAAAAGTTCTTACAAATTAAAAGTATTTTTGCCCCTAAACCTGTTTCTCCATGGCCTGTAATGAAACACATAGCATGGCTTGTTAGTTACTTTGCAAATAATAACAGAATTGTGAAATTTGATACTAGCTTATCATAGGCATGTTTCACCAACTCTGTTTATGTAATTGAAATTCTAATTACCATCACATACACAGACCGTTTCTCTTTGGTGGGAGAAGATGAATCCATCAGGTCACTGCAAGTAATCTCTGGCTGATCATTCTTTTGTTGTTGGGGACAACTGCTTTCTGCTACTTCTGCTTGTTGTTCTTCGTCTGACATTTCCAGGAAAAGGGACATCTGTTGCTCAGTTGTCTGAAATAGAGAAGCGTCAGTTATTTGCTTTTATGAAAATATCAAGTGTTATCAAACCGTGCCCCAACACCTACTTGAAAATACTTACTTTATATGTATTCTCATTGTCCAAGTTGCTGGTGGTTCCAGTGCAATCAGACTGACGTCTGAAACCTGTAAATACATACAAGATTTGGCACATCCACAGAATTATTTTAAGGGTACAGTTTTTCAGTGTTTCAAATCTTCAAAAAGGGTGCTCTCAACTGACAAGAAAATTAAGAAAAATTAGAATTACCACAATGTCAATTATGTCTAAACTATTTCTGGGCTGCACCTGGCAACATGTAATATGTATAGATATAACTATGTACAGACTGTCGTAATAGATGTGTCCTAATTCATTATCAACTCAACTGAGATCTTTAATGCACATACATACAGTATTTACTAGAGAACCTTACATTTCATTCTGATAACGTACCTTTCTCCACACTGATGAGTTTTTTCTGAAATGTGTCCTTATCTTTCTGAGAAGCAATGAAGTGCAAGGCTTCCTTTTCAGGACAAATTCTTCTGGGTCTCATCTCAAAAAACGTAGATAAATCTCTTCCGGGCTTTGCTGTCCTTGTTCGAGTGATGAACAATTCCAAAAGTCAGAAAAGACTGGTATAAACCCTCTGTACAAAGCTCAGTATAATCCTGGATCTTTCTGGACCCTCATTGGTTCTTGCTAGCTGTTGTTGGCACAGTGATGCAAATGTTCTCAGATAATGAAGACAATAGCCTGCATACCTGTAAAAGAGGCGTGTACGAAGAATGTTGCTTTGACCTTTGAATTGTAACAGAAAAAGGATTGCACAGACCCCCCTTTTTTTGTTGAAGAGAATGATACTGGGCCCATGTGGAGCAATGCTCACACTTCCTCCTGGAAATATTCATTAGGATAGCAAAAGACAGAAAATCTAATCATTGTCAACAAATTGTTATATGCCAAAGTTTGACAGAAGAAGACAAAAGAAGACAAAAAGATCTTCCTTTGTCTGCAAAAACTCCAGGAATACACATTTCTTTATCATGAGATACTGGCTCTACTACAGTTTTTACTTAACATCTGTATTTTCTCATGACCACAAAGACACTTAAATTGAACATTAAATAAAGTTTTTTTATTAGTACACACTGCATCACATAATGACTGATATGGAGTTTTAGACTGGGAGAAAACATATTTCAAGACTGTCAGAAGGTGCAGCATCATAACACTGGAAAGTTTGCATAAAGTGGACGACACATGCATTAAGGTTACACTGTTACTCACCATGAATTAATGAAAAATATGATTGGTTCTGGAAAGGTTACTGCAAGCTAATATGACTTTGGCACTGTCTAAGAGTTAGAATTAGAATTAGTCATGGCCATGTTTTAATCCACCTTTATGTCAATTTCTGCTGAGTTTCAGCAGAAATGGACATATATGTGTCTTCTCAAATATGATGTTATACTACAGTGATACTTTTCATGACCATGCATGCTTAGGGGGCATCTGCGTCATGTCTAGGACCATTCATTTTCATTTGGATAATTCTGGTTACATCAGTTCCAAAAAGGTTCAGTTGCACAAACCTGGGCTTATACTATTCAAAGCCATTTTTATGAATACTTGACATATTACTACTACTTTATTGCTGCTTCTATTAAATTATTTTCTGAAAGAGTTATACATTTAAAAAAAAAAAAAGTTCTATACACTGAAGTAGTGACATGACCAGGCCCCATGTGCTTCACAGATCCCAGCTCTGAGGTAACTCAAAGTGTTGTCTTTGAGAAGTGAGTGACTTGGGGTGGGTAAGGGGTGTGAATCAGATCCAGGCAATCTATGACAAATTGTGTCCATGCCTCTCTCTCTGCAGAGTGGGGGATGGTTTCCAGGTGCTGACGATGGTCATTAGGCCACAATGGGCTTGAAGCTTGCTAAACAAGTTGCAAAGATGTTCAAGTGAAGGAAACTGTAATTTACCCTGGCTGAATGTTCATAGTAATACTATGATACTACAGTAGTGATACTCATGACCATGCTCTCCATGATACAAAGTACATTATCTCTGCTTGAATCTGTTCTCAATTAGAGAGCTGCAGAAAATAAACAAAATAACTCATAGTATAATATATACAGTGGATATAAAAAGTCTACACACCCCTGTTCAAATGCCAGGTTTTCGTGATGTAAAAAAATGACAGCAAGACATATAATTTCACAACTTTTTCCACCTTTAATCTGACCTATAACCTGTACAATGCAAGTGAAAAACAAACTGAAACCTTTAAAGGGGAAAAATATAAAATAAAAAACTTAAAATAACCTGGTTGCATAAATATGCACACCCTTAAACTAATACTTTGTTGCAGCACCTTTGGCTTTTATTACAGCACTCAGTCTTTTTGGGTAGGAGCCTACCAGCGTGGCACATCTTGATGTGGCAATATTTGCCCACTCTTCTTTGCAAAACCGCTCCAAATCTGACAGATTGCGAGGGCATCTCCTGTGCAGTGACCTCTTCAGATCACCCCACAGATGTTCGATGGGATTCAGGTCTGGACTCTGGCTGGGCCATTCCAAAGCCTCAATCTTATTCCGGTGAAGCCATTCTTTTGTTGATTTAGATGTGTGCTTTGGGTCATTGTTGTGCTGAAAGATGAAGTTCCTCTTCATCTTCAGCTTTCTAACAGAAGGCCGAAGGTTTTGTGCCAACACTGACTGGTATTTGGAACTGTTCATAATTCCCTCCACCCTGACTAAGGCCCCAGTTCCAGCTGAATAAAAACAGCCCCAAAGCATGATGCTGCCACCACCATGCTTCACTGTAGGTATGGTGTTATTTAGGTGATGTGCAGTGTTGTTTTTGCGCCAAACATACCGTTTGGAATTATGTCCAAAAAGTTCAACCTTGGTTTCATCAGACCATAACACATTGTCCCACATGCGTTTGGGAGATTTCAGATGTCTTTTTGCAAAATGAAGCCGGGCTTGGATGTTCTTCTTTGTAAGATAAGGCTTCCATCTTGCCACCCTACCCCATAGCCCAGACATATGAAGAAGACGGGAGATTGTTGTCACATGTACTACACAGCCAGTACTTGCCAGAAATTCCTGCAGCTCCTTCAGTGTTGCTGTCAGCCTCTTGGTAGCCTCCCTGACTAGTTTTCTTCTCGTCTTATCATCAATTTTGGACGGACGTCCTGTTCTTGGTAATGTCACTGTTGTGCCATATTTTCTCCACTTGATGATGACAGTCTTCACTGTGTTCCATGGTATGTTTAATTCTTTGGAAATTCTTTTGTAACCTTCACCTGACTGATATCTTTCAATAATGAGATCCCTCTGATGCTTTGGAAGCTCTCTGCGGACCATGGCTTGTGCTGGAAGATGTGGCTACAAAAATGTGAGGAAAAGCCTACTAGAACAGCTGAACTTTATTTGGGGTTGATCAGAGGCACTTTAATTGGCGACAGGTGTGTGCTGATGCTTTGACATAAGTTAGAATGTAATTGGTAAAATCTGAACACAGCCACATCCCCAGTTATAAAAGGGTGTGTACACTTATGCAACCACATTATCTCAGTTGTTTATTTTTACTCCACCCCCTTGAAAGATTTCTGTTTGTTTTTCACTTGCATTGTACAGGTTATAGGTCAGATTAAAGGTGGAAAAAGTTGTGAAATTATATGTCTGGCTGTCATTTTTTTTACATCATGAAAACCTGGAATTTGAACAGGGGTGTGTAGACTTTTTATATCCACTGTAAGTTGATAGCATTTTTTCAGAAGGTCTTGAAGAAAGTCATGGAGTGCTTGCATTGGTGCACTAAATCTTCAAAGAGTAGTCTATACTGGTTTTACAAAACTTTTATGGATATTTTAGCATTTTTCCACACAACTGAGCATCTAATGATTGTCATTTTATACTATATGAAGAACAGGTCTGGGTCTTGTTACACTGATTCTTAAAAGGTGTAGGTAACTACTGGAGATTAACTTCACTATTCAGGTTAAAGAAGAAAGACAAAAACAAGTTGCTCAATTGAAGGAAACTGTAATTATCATATCCAAAGCCAGATTTACCCTGGCTGAATATTAAAGTGCCTATTCCACACCAATAGCTTGAAGGACCACGTCTGACATGTTGACATACGTGAGGGGATATTGCTGCACATTGTAGCTTTACTGTCTTTAGTCTCATGAAGAGAGTTATACATTTGCGTCTCAAAAACAATGGCTTGTGTTTAAATCTTTCATTTTGATTGCAGTCCTTTGGATTACAGCTACACCCTCTCTGTGACATTCCTGCTGCTTCTAACCTTACAGGTGATTATTGCCTCTTGATTCAGGAATGTGAGTGTCGTTTCACACCATTTAACTGGGACCTGCATCATTTTGTTCTTTACTATACAAGTGGGGACTGTTAATTTGTTCAGCTCCAAAAAAATGTTTGACACACTTGAAGACTGATAATGAACATGTCCATTTTATTAGATCAGAGTGGATAATTACAAATAATAATTCCTAAACTACATAATGGTATTTAATATATATAATAGATAATATATAATGGTATTATCTAATTTACACGACACATTACAAGTGTCGTCCTCACCAGTGTAGTCCACCAACCCATTTCTTCTATTTTGTGGGAGGAGCTTTTTGATAGTATTTGCATAGCTGTATGAGGAGCTGTTAGCAAAAGATACCTTATCCAAAAGGAAGGATCACTTTATGTATAGCTAGCCAGGACTGAAGTTACTCTCGACTCCCCTCAGAATCTTCACAAGTGTCTTTGGTGCCTTTTGGAACTGTTGCACTTGGAATCTTTGAGACAGGTTCTTTCTTCTACAAGATGAGGTAAGTTTCAAATGGCAAATACCTTTTTTTTTTTCCTTAATAAGAATGAATTTTACATAGATTTGCACCCATAGAAAGCCAGTTAAAAAATCTGCACTTCCTAAAGTGTAAACATTAGGTGATTTTTAGTCATCAGTTATTCTCCAAGTGATTCTATGAAAATGCTTACCATGCTTGCACTCTCTTTTATTTCTTTTACAGAAAAGTTAAGTCTGTGGTTCATGTTGTTCATCCTAAACAACAAGAAGTTCAAGTAACAACAGAATTTACACTCCAAGATAATGGTATGTTGTCAGTATTTTTATTTATTTATTTATTTTTTTCATCAGTGAAAATCAGGGTTTAACCTGAGTAGTAGCTAGTGTATTTTAGAGCAAGCAAATTGTTACTATTTGAAAATATCCTTTGTTGTGTTTCAGGACCCATCTCTAAAATATAAGCCTTTGAGGCTTTAACAGTGATGGAACTGACAAATTAACCTTGTTAACAAATAGTCATGTGAAAAGATAAATGCAAGTTATTGTGCAACATCTGGATAATATAGGAATAATACAGATCAATTCTTTAGGTTAAAACGTATGTCTTTGATTTACTTTTAAGCATGTATATCCTTTCTCCTCTTTCAGCAACTTACAAAGTCTGGATTGTTGGTGGTAGTTGTGTGCGTCGAGGTGAAAAACAAGCAAGGAAGACCATAGGGGCCAATCTCGGTGTGCCTGCCCATGTTGAGTGGTCTGTCAGGGGAGGAATGTGTTGGGGTGACTTCGTTCCCTTCTTTGCCTAAAAGGAAGAACTGCTCCAGGTGTACTAGTGATTCATTGGGGGGGCAATGACCTTGGATGTGTGAAAAGTGTGCTGCTTCTCAGAGCAATAAAGGGGGATCTGCATATCCTCCATCAACAGTTTTCTCAGATGAAAATTTTGTTTTCATCAACCAGAGACGGCACTGGAGGCATGCACCCCCAGTGAAGATTGACAAAGCACGGAAGTTTGTTAACAGTGTGATGGCTGCCTTTGATTTGTGTGTTAATGGGAGGATGGTGCATCATCCACAGCTAGTGTTTGATAAGCCTGCACTATTCTTAAGTGATGATGTTCATTTAAGCTCTATAGGCAACTCTTTATTTTTAAATGATGTTGCCCAGGGTCTGAAAGACCATGTTTTGTGAGGCTGACACTAGATTTTTTTCACAACTGCAAAAAAAAGGAAGACGTATCTTATCCTATATGATGTTTGCTTTTCTACAGTTGTCTTCAGAGCCAAGAGATATGTAAATAGGCATTATGCTGCAAATGACATTTGAAATCTCTATTTTTACTGTAGACAAATGTAATTGTGGAATGGGAAATAGTCCTGATGATGTCTTGTTTATTTAAGACATTTTGAATCTTGCAATAAATGTTCAAAAAAAAAATTCTAGACTTCATCATTATTGTTGCAAATTGCGAGTCAGACTCAGATTTAGAAGCTGGTACATAAAATAAACAAAGTGAGAACACACAAACAGGTAGATTATCAGAGTTTAGTCTCTGAATCCACCTGGATAGTCTCAGTTTTCAGGGACATTTCAGGCTGTGGATGTTTGACTGATCTTAGTGTCTGATAGGCTTGCGTGACGTGGGGCTTTTTCCCGGAATGCCTGATCCTGTGTGAATCCGTGCTTACTTTATATACTGACACTGAATAGGTCTTCATATCTGCAATGACATGGCCGTTGAAATAGCAGGTAGCAGGTGCCATCCCACCTGAAGTACGCATCTAGCACTCATTGCCGACATCATTCCTATGACCAAGTTGGACTCTACTATATTCATGAATAACTCATTGCACTCTTGGTGGCCCTTATTAAAAATACAGTGTCAAGCTTGAAAATGGTTAAGCCATTTCCCCTAAAGCCTTTATATTTTGTTACAAAAATATAATAAAAAAATCATGTTTGAAAAATAATTGTGAGATTATTTTGTAGAGATGATTTATTTCAATGGAATATTATGAAACATAGTGGATATATTAGAATAAATTTAGCTTATTTCTTGTATTTACACATGGTGGAGTTTGAATGTCGGTCCATCCTATTCAAGGGGGAACTTGTTTGTTATTACATGAAGGGACTAGAGAATTCTTTTGTTATGTTGTTTGAACTTTGTTCTGTAAAACCAACACAGAGATGCCAGTGGTATTGGTGTTTGCATGAAGAATAACACAATTCCTATATATATATAAAAAAAAACATTCATTTTTCATTTGGATAATTTGGGCTTATCCTATTCAAAGCCAGGTGTGCTAGTATTTCTACTTGCAAACAATGGAATACTTTCTAAAGGCATTGTAGTCTCTGCAGACAGAACAGGAAACACTATCACTGCAAAAGCAAAACCAACCAAATATTCACAAGTCACACATTTCTGTCACAGTGACCACATCTTTTTCTGTCCTAATGTATACATACATGCAGGAATGTGAGTGTCGTTTCACACCATTTAACTGGGGACCTGTACCATTTTGTTCTTTACTATACAAGTGGGGACCATTTTTTGTTCAGTTCCAAAAACATGTTTATTGTCTTTAGTCTCATGAAGTGAGTTGTACATTTGTGTCTCAAAAACAAGGGCAATGGCTTGTGTTTAAATCTTTCATTTTGATTGCAGTGTGAGTGTGTGAATGTGAAGAATGTGAGAATGTGAATGTGAGTGTCGTTTCACACCATTTAACTGGGGACCTGTATCATTTTGTTCTTTACTATACAAGTGGGGACGATTTTTTGTTCAGTTCCAAATAAATGTTTGACACACTTGAAGACTGATAATGAACATGTCTATTTTGATAGATTCGGTGGTATGGGTGTTTGCATGAAGAATAACACAATTCATTCAAAACAAGTTGCTCAATTGAAGGAAACTGTAATTATCATATCCAAAGCCAGATTTACACTGGCTAAACATTCATAGCAAAGTGCCTGTTCCACACCAACAGCTTTAAGGACCACGTCCGACATGTTGACATACGTGAGGGGATATTGCTGCACATTGTAGCTTTCCTGTCTTTAGTCTCATGAAGTGAGTGAAAAACAAGGGCAATGGCTTGTGTTTAAATCTTTCATTTAGTTTGCAGTGTGAGTGTGTGAATGTGAAGAATGTGAGAATGTGAATGTGAGTGTCGTTTCACACCATTTAACTGGGGACCTGTACCATTTTGTTCTTTACTATACAAGTGGGGACGTTTTTTTGTTCAGTTCCAAATAAATGTTTGACACACTTGAAGACTGATAATGAACATGTCTATTTTGATAGATTATAGTGGATAATTACAAATAATAATTCCTAAACTAGATAATGGTATTTACTCTGATCTAATTTACACAACACATTACAACTGTCGTCCTCACCAGTGTAGCGTAAAACAAAATTTCTGGTATATTTGCAAATCAAACTTGATCTTTAGACCATCTGTGTCTATTTTAAAATGTACATTTTGAAAGAAACAAAGAAAGTCTTTGCAGTAAACCAACACTCATTAAGTGAATGAATGGATACAGACAGTCACTCTGTAGTCTATGGAGGTCCACTCTTTGATAGGTAGACATCGCCAAGTCCCCTCTTAGCTTCTTCTTTAAAAAAAATAAAAATTGACATTTGAAGTAATATTATGGTAAAAGACCTTAAAACTAAGTGTAGCATTTTAGTTTTGTATTTTTAAAATGACCAGAAACACCAGTTCCCACTTCCCAGGTGCTCGGCGACAGTCCCCTGTTGACAAGGTACGCGCGTGTGTGTGTGTGTGTGTGTGTGTGTGTGTGTGTGTGTGTGTGTGTGTGTGTGTGTGTGTGTTTGAAAGCAGCAGTGGACTGTGGACTCTATTGCGATATAAGTGTTTTATATTGGTCGATATCGATAATTATTGATATTTTTTATGGCCTATTGAAAATAAGGATTAGGAGAAAAATACATTCAATTTAAATATTTTTATTTTAAATTTAACCTTCTTCTGATTATAATCCCCTCAGCTATCAAGGCAGAAAGGAAAGGAAATGTCAACACAACCATGGAAAACACTCAAATAATAAATGTAAAAAAAAGTGTTAAAATGTAAACAGAGAGAAACCTGAGAACTTTTTTTTCTGCAGGTTTAGTGCAGAAAGTTCACAAGCTGATTCACCCTCTGGTTAATAAAATGTTTTCAAATATGTGCAGTGTTTTGGAAACATAGCAGAAACTTGACATCTGTAACATACAAACAAACATGATAGACAGTACAGTAACACTGACTGAACTATAAAACCAGCCTAGACATATGAACAACTTTAGTCACTCTTCTTACTCTAAACATACATGAACTATTCAATTATATTTTTATTGCAAGTGTGTTTAAGAAAAAAAAAAAAAAGCACGTGTAAGAGATGTTTATAACCTGGCTTCTTCTCAGAGCTCAGTGAAGCATGTCTTTAGCGATATGATATGCCGCTGCCTCCGTTACGTCTTCCTGCCTTTTAGATGATTTGTCATCAGGCACTGAAGCAGATACCTCTGCATGGTGGTCTGCTGCTTGTGCGGTGGTGCTGCGGTTGCAGATGTTGTTGGACGTTGGCGAATACGGCTGCGCACCAAAGAGTGAGCGCGGCTAAGGTGGTTAAATAAGTTTGTGGTGTCACCGGTCTTAGTGGGGACGACAATCTTGCATAAGTTACAGACCACATTGGTCTGACTACGGTCCGACTTATAAAATCCAAAAAACTCCATACTGGCGAGCTGACTTTCCCTGTTCTAGGGAAAGCGTCTCTCTCACTGATTAGCGATTACTCCCTACGTTGCTCAGTTACCTGAGAGCGAGTGCCTTTGTTCATGCAACCAACCTCGCTTCACAACTTCAGGTTTCTTCCAATGAAGAAAAAAAAATTATTGAATGCTTTATCGAACGCATTTTATATTGATATTGATGATGTGTCAATATCAATATCTAGCTAGCGGAGACCCACCCAATATGGCGGCGACGCTGGATTACGCTCCAGCACGTAATGAGGCGTCTACGTATATTATGTCTATGGTTTCACCACTCCGTCTCATGAAGGAAGAGAGCGCTCACAGAGGACTCTGCTGAGCAGGCCAAAGTGTTATTTTACTGTTTTATTTGCATTTCATCTTTTTATGAGAGCTAAGAACAATAGCAAGCAGAAAAAATACTGAAAAGGTATTTTCAACAGAGGGTTTCTCCGTATGCTTGGACGAGATAACGGTACTCTGCCCAGACGCGCCCATATGAGCACCTGGACATACCTGTGTTAAAACATCTGTAAAACTGCTCAGGTTCATTTTTTTTAGCATGTACTTTTGCACAGTCACCTTTTTCTCAAGTAAAAATTCAACCAGATACATTGAACGGAGTGGACTTCATTTTTTGTTATGACGATGCTACAATTATTGTTAGACCCCTATAGACCTATATGCGCAGCATTTTTTTAATGACGGTAGTGAAACTGATACTGTTGCTATTTTTAGATACCTTATTACCGGATTACCGCCCAACCCTAGATGGCAGTTTTTGACCGGGTTGAGGATCCATTTGCCTCTGTTGCAACAACATACAGGCAGGTCAATGTGATTAAGGAAAATTTCAATTTTGTGGAGTCAGAGGAGGTTTCTGTTGGGTATACTGACTGTTTGCAGAAAAAAGGGACAAAAAGGGTCTTCTCTACAATACCCAAATGTTTTCATACCTCTGATCAAAAGTTTAGAACAGTTATTGTCCCATCCAAAAGTTTTGGAAATGATAGATCAGCCGCAGAAATACAGAAGTGGGTATTTGTATGACATCATAGATGGAGAGCTCATGAAATCACACCCTTTATTTTCAGCCCGGCCCTCTGCTTTACAGATAATCATTTACTCTGATGAAATTGAAATTTGCAAACCACTTGGATCTCATGCTTCCAAAAATAAGTTGCTAATGTTTTATTATACATTGGGAAACATTAATCCAAAATATAGATCCAAACTAGCTGCAATCAGTCTACTTGCTATTGCAAAGATAAGCGAGCTGTCTGAATGTGGAGTTGATGGAATTTTGGGCAGGTTGTTTGAGGACTTGGTAATGCTATATGGTAGTGTTAATATTCAAACTGAGAATGGTGAATGTGAAATATTTGGAGCATTGGTTTCGATATGTGGAGACACTTTAGCACAACACGAGCTTTGTGGATTTAAAGAGGGTGTAGATTTTGCCTATAATAAGTGCCGGCAGTGTGAATGTTCGTTTGAGGACCTACAAATGTATTTTGACGAGGACAACTTTGAGCTCAGGACACTAGAAAGACATGTTTGGCAGTGTGGTGACATTGAGAAGTCAAATACTGAGTATCTTAGAAACAGTTTAAAAGCTACATTTGGCATCAACAGAAGGAGCAAGCTGGTAGAATTTCTGGCCTTTAACTTGATCCAACAAACACCCCAGGATATGATGCATGTAATTCTTGAAGGCATTGCTCCATTAGAAATAAAGTGTGTGATAAAACAGTTAGTTCTTTTAGGTCAACTAGACTTGGATGTCCTCAATACTGCATTAACTGGATTTCCCTACTCTCCACTTGATGTCAGAGACAAACCAAGCCCTATAGCTTACAGCATATTAGCTTCAAGTGATAATAAGTTGAAGCAGTCCTCAGGCCAAATGATTGTTCTACTAAAAATATTGCCATTTCTTATTGATACAGTTAAAGATAGTGAATACTACAAAATAATTCTTGAACTCATAGAGATTGTTCAAATTTTGTTTGCTATTGTCATTGGTCTACAGACAGTTAGCAAATTGAAAACATTAATTAAACAGCATTTAAAACATATGAAAAATCTTTTCCCTGATAACAACATTACCCCAAAACAGCATTACTTGATTCATGCTTCATCACAGAAAAAATTCCTGGGACCAATGGTCCATCACATGTGCATGAGATTTGAATCAAAACATTGTTTTTTCAAAAAGAAAAAGGCCAGAAAGCCTTATAAAAATCAGCGGGAAGGCCGTCAATCCCCGGCGCCTTCCTGTTCTGCTGGCTCTGCAGGGCCTCCTGCAGCTCCTGAGCAGACACCGGAGCCTCCAGCTCCACGTTGTCCTCCTCACAGATCTGAGGCAGACCTCTGAAGAAGGACATGGTCCCCTCAGGCTCCTCCTGGAGCTCAGCCTTGTAAAGTCCTTTGTAGAAGTCTGCCACACACTGACGGATCTCAGCAGAGTCACACAGTAGCTGTCCGGCGTTATACCATAGAGTGTGCATCAGTCTCTTCTGTCCATTTAGACCGAAGAGAGGGAGTGTCCATCTCCATGATGTGCTGGAAACGTGAGTGGACCAGAGTGCCCTGAGCAGAGATACCCAACAGGTCAGACAGAGCTGATATTTTATCTTTGAGAACTTGAAAATATCAATCTCCTGTGGAGTTTGCCAGATGTTGAAGCCCCACCACTTCTCTCTCTAGAGCTCTCATAGACCGGGCCATGTCCTTTGTGACATTGAGAGTGTACTGTAGACAAAGCTGCTTGATCTGAGCTTTGCCTGCATCCCACCAATGCTGTAAAGAGCTAAAATTAATGGAGGTGTAATTTCTCTGAAATTACTCCAGAATGATTTTAAGGCCTTTTGAAACCTGTTGTCAGCAAACAGAGAAAAACACTGGTGATGTTTAAAACAGTACACTCTCTCTGCTGTGAACCCAGGTGAACTATCTCAGAGCTGGATGGAAACGTCTCCACACGTCACAGAGGTCAAACGTTTTAACCGGTTTCAACAGGGAGCGTCTAGTAGCAGTGTGAGGTTCCTGATGGTTCCTGTCTAACATGGTTCTCTGTGCAATTAAAATCACCTCCCAGGAACAGGTACTCCACACTGCTGCAGGTAGTAAAAACAGTCTCTAAAATATCTAAAAACACCAGTCTGTCTAAGCCAACGGTTGGAGCGTAAAGATTTCTAAAAACCATCCTCACACTCTCAGAAACAGCACAGACTTTCAACATCCGCCCGGGAATGATCTCTTCCATAGAGCAGGAAACAGGTAAAAAGTCTCTGGAGAAAAGGATCCCAACACCTCCACTGTTACTGCTCTTGTGGCTGAGGAAGAGCTCCCCCCTCCACTCCCTCCTCCAGTCTGACTCGTTATCAGGAGTGCTGTGGGTCTCCTGAAGGAATACCACATTTAGTCCTTTACACTGAAGAAGAGAGAAGAGAGCAGCTCTCTTTACATCCTCTCTTGCACCATTCAATATTCAAAGAGCCAATGCTTACATCACACATGATGATAAGGCTGCATGTAAACATCAATAGCACCAAGGGCAACAGATAGAAGAAGAGGGAACACATCTTCATCTTAGTCATTCTTCTCTATCTGTGCCCACACTTTCACCAACAGTTTCTTCAGCTGGTAAGTCTCCGGGTCAGTGAAGGAAGGCTGCCCAAGCTCACCTGACTTCCTCAAGAAAAACTTGGTGGATTTGTGAAACAACTAAAGGTCTGGAAAGTGTTCCTCCACCTTCACAGCTCTCAGCCCCTTTGTGTTCTTTAGAAAAGATCTAATTCTTGAGAAAGAGTAACCGGTGTGTTTTTCTGCCTGCATGTTCTCCGTGTCAGATTCACTGTCCTGTGTGCTCACCTGTGAGCTATGAGTGAGCTGTGTGTCCTGTGAGTCTTCTAAGATGTGTGTGTCAGTGTGTGAGCTGTGTAGGTCACACACTGACCTACACAAAGTTAACAATGAAACAAAGTTTGATCTCAGAGAAATTATTCACAAAACCATTAGCCAACATCCAGTGCAAGAAAAAGGAGCAAAAAAGGTTTTAAATTGAAATCAAGTTTAAATTGAATCAAATCATGACCTTAACTTTTTTTAATCTTTTTTAATTTTCTAATTTTAAAATCTTTTTTAATACTGTCAAATCATGGTTTTCAAGATTCGCCACACAATCAAAGAAACTGAATAAATAAATAAACATCTGGTAACATTTCAATCAGAGATTTCACAAGTGTACTGTACATCACTGCTCATATTTACAACATGAAATGTATTAAAAATTCATAAAGTGTTAAAATGTGAAAAAGAGTGGTGCGTCTCTACAGCAAGTGTAGCTCAACTGTCCTAAACTGTCCTACCATGTCCTTCCAGGTCACATGACCTGGAAGTTATTGAGGCGTAATGTGCCTGCATGTAGCAAGTGTAGCTCTACTGTCCTACACTGATTTGGAGCCAATAGGTCATATGACCTGGAAGCTACTGAGCTTTATTTCTCATATTTACATTATGAGATGTATTAAAAATTCGTCCAAAAATATGACTTTGAGTCTCACTCTTCACCTAAGCCACACATCATAATATTAATTATAGTCGGATAAAATTAGTTAACCTTAGCATAAGAATTCTCCACTAAGTTAGCAAACATTACGTTACGGTGACATTAACAAACTCATGATGAGGCAGTATCAGCATTAATCAATCATGTTTCTGCGTTTCATGTGTTTTGTAAGAATTTTCCTGGTAAAGACTAGAATAAAAAATAGACAGACACAAAGTGTTGACTGCACAGCTTGGAGTTAGCCGTTATCTGCCACTTTTTCTTATTGCAGCTAGCCAACCATACCATTTGTGCTGGTTTAAATAAAAATGCAGTCCGGAGTTTCTTTGTCAATTGTCACTCTCACACATTTTAAAGTCAAGGATGCATCGTGGAGGCTCATTTCGTCATAGGGTGGCCATTTCCATAACACCAAAAAGGAGGACATTTTTCAAGACTCAACAAAGCCAGGATAAAAACTGAAAAATAATATCAAACCCATAACATAGTATGACTATTTTTGGCCTTTCCTGGCTGCTTCCAAGAGTTTTTTTGTTTGCATCTCTCAGTCAACTTTTATTCCACAGTCTAAACTCCTGTATGACTGGTGATGCTCGATGGCGTGATAAACTTTACAAAGTTCTGCAGCAGAAATTTTGTCATCCTGGGGAGATGTAGCTTCATGGAATAAAGAAAAAAGTGAAGATGCGCCTGCGCTTTGATTGTTGCACTTGTGCTTCTCTGTGCTAGCATGTCAGTCGATGGCACCTTACGTGTGCTTACGTCCACATCACAACGACACAACGTACAATAAGCATGGAAGTCATCCTTTCTGCTTTTGGATTAAAGGATTAAATAAAGTCTTTCGTTTCGCCATTTGTGCGGGTTGCTACCGCTGCAGGTGGACTGGGTGTGTTCACTTAGCCTGGCGTGACCTTACATCAACCACATGGCTAATTTGGTTACGTGCAGTGCCATTGACCAATAAAATGTCTGATATTTATTTGACACCGCTTTCACCCCATAATCTGTTAGAACAAACATCTTAAGGGGATGCATAATTTCATGTAGCCTATTTATTATTTATTGTTTATTGGTTTACTTTTATTTAGGTCTATTTACTTTTCATTAGATACAATTAGATAAAAGAATAAATAAGGATTATCTCTATCTCTCTGGGCCCTGGGGGCATGTCCTCCACCATGCCTTCGGTGCCTGCTGCTCGAGGAAAAGGGGCCTTTCTGTGTGGAGTTTGCATGTTCTCCCCGTGTTCACCTGCAGTATCCTCTTTAAAAAAAAAAACACCAAAAACATGCAAGAAGATCACCACCTGACCAATGGTGACGAGAAGAAGCTGGGTCCCCGGGCACCGCTGTTGGCTGGCAGCCCACTGCACACTGATGACCAGGATGGGTCAAATGCGAAGGAATTAATTTCACAGAAGCATGGCGTGTGAGCATGTAATGTGGAATGATTAAGAAGAAGAAGAAGAAAGAAGAAGCGTACTTGATTAATCACATTACATGTGTTAGTTGCACACTACATGCCGTACTTTGAAATTAGTTTTCTCCGCATTTATCCCATCCTTGGTCTGTCGAACCTCTGCAGCAGACCAGGAGCAGTGGGCTGCCAGCTGCCAGCCGACACCAGCGCCCGGGGACCAGTATTTCTCTGTCACCATTGGTCAGGTGGTGATCTTATTGCATGTTTTTAGTGGGGGTTATTACGAGGAAACCCCAGGTGAACACGAGGAGAACATGACATGCCACCAGTGCCCACCGCGGGATTCGAACTGGGGACCTTCTAGCTGTAAGGCGACAGTGTTACCACTTGTGCCACCATGCTACCCAAAATTTGTGTTTCCACCCAGTATCCAACCGGCGCCGCTCGCTTGTTAGACGAACGCCTTAACTGCTAGACCACGGACACGTGAAAATAAATAAAAGTCTCTCTCTCTCTCTCTCTCTCTCTCTCTCTCTCTCTCTCTCTCTCTCTCTCTCTCAGCTTTTCCCTCAGAAGTGCAGGCTGAATGGTACTGAAAGCACTGGAGAAATAAAAAAAAAAAAAGATTCTCTCAGTACTCCCAGGTTTCTCCAGGTGAGAGAGAGCTCAGTGTTGGAGGAAGATGACGGCGTCGTCCACCCCGATGCCAGGCTGGTAGGCAAACTGAAGTGGATCTAGCGATGGGCTCACCAGGGGGTGGAGATGAACAAGGACCAGCCGCTCCAGGGTCTTCATTAGGTGGGATGTTAGTGCCACCGGCCTGTAGCTGCTGAGGTCCTTGGGGTGCGGAGTCCTGGGGACCGGTACCACGCAGGATGTTTTCCACAGCTGTGGCACTCTCCCCAGCTTCAGGCTCAGACTGAACATCCGTTCAACAACAGCTGATCTGCACAGGACTTGAGGAGCCTGGAACTGATGCTGTCTGGGCCTGCAGTCTTCCTCGTCTTGATCCTCCGGAGCTGGTTTCTCACCTGGGTTGTTGTGAGGGACAGGTTGGAGCAGTAGGGAGTGGCCGTGAGCTGAGTTTGTAGAGGGGGAAAAGGGGGGCTGCAGCATGGAGGACTGGGCTGGGGGATGGGCAGATGACTGATCAAATCTGTTGAAGAATACTGTATGTTCAGGTCATTTGCCCACTTTTGGTCCCCCACAGCTTGGGAGTCAGGTTCCCTCTGGCCAGAGATGTTTTTAGGCCATACTCCACTGACATTTTTTTGCTGCAGCTGATCCTCCATCTTCCTTCTGTAGGTGATTTTCCCCTCTCGGATCTTCCTTCTCAGCTTCTTTTGCACAGCTTTCAGCTCACCCTTAGAGCCTTTATGTCAGGGCTAATCCATGGTTTGTTGTTGGAAAACACTGTACAGTCCTGGTGGGTAGGGTGTTTTCCACACAAAAGTTAATATAGTCAGTTATGCAGTGTGTGAGACTCTCAATGTCCTCTCCATGAGAATCACAGAATTCCTCTCACACAGTTGTCTTGAAACAGTCCTTCAGAGCCTCGTCAGCCTCATCGGACCATCTATTCGCTGTGCAGGACCAGTGGCGTAGATGACGTAGGGTTGGTGGGTTTTGTAAACCCATGGGCCCTCTTGTGGTCAAACTTTTTTTTTTTTTTTTTTTTTAAATGTAATGTCGCTGCGGTTGACCCTCGCAGCTGCAGGTAGCTCGGAGTGTAACGTCAGACTGGGTCACTGCATTGTGTTTCATATAAGGGGGGATATGAGAGCCCCCTCCCAATTTGAACTGATCCATGCGTCTATTGTTTGTGATTGGCTCAGCCGCTCAGACAGCGACCGTTATTTTTCTGGAAAAAAAGAAAGAAAGAAAAACAAAAAGCAGGGTAGAGGCAAAGGTGCTTAAAAGAAAGAAGCCACCAGAAAAAGAGATATGTGGTGCAGATAAGTGGAGGGCAAAAAAGAAGTTAATTGAGGATGCGGCCAAATGCACAAAGCTGACAGATCTCTTCTGTCGTGGCGGGAGCAGCCAGGCCAGTGACGACACGGGTCCGAGCAGCAGCATGGCCACAGCAGGTAAACAAGCACTGTCTGCTGTAACACTGCGCTATCACGACCTCAGACTTGAGACTAGGGTTGTCACAAGAACCAACACTACCGGTAATCTGAACGTGACCGAACCTGGATCCGTTCCAGCTGCTTGGTGTGGCCACAGCCACAGGTGAAGCCCATAAACATGACGCGCCATGTGTCTTTCTCCGGTCAGTTGTCATGGGAACAGGACGCTCTGACGGTGGTGCGCATTTAGACCATAATACATCCATGGTTTGGAGCAGAGGCAAACAAACGTGTGTGAATATATGAAACGGAGCTGAAGAATGAAACAATAAGTTGCAGTTCAAGTTAAGTTCATTGCAAATGACCTGCACTGGGCCTATCCGAACCTTGAAAAATTATATAGGATCTATCTGACTGTTCCAATAAGCAGTGCACAGGCAGAGCTTTCAGGCACTTTCAGTCGCCTTAAACTAATTAAATCATACCTGCGCTCAACGATGAGTGAGTCTCATCTCTCAAACCTGGCATTACTTTTCATTGAGAGAGACCTTACTGAGAGGGCTAACTTGAGCGATGTTGTTGAGACATTTGCTAGGATGAAGAAAAGAAAAATAAAGTTCTAGGCTAAGTCAAATCATGGCAGAAATGCAAAGTTCTCAACTCATTTATTTTGTATTTTTTCAATAGCCCTTTTTGCTGTCATGCAGCTGCACTTTTATGTTAACCAACGTTTACTGAAGTTATTCTTAGATTTCTATGCCTGGTGGTGCAATGGCACCTTGAGTTGTTTATTGGAGCCAAGTTTTATTTTGTGTATTGTATTGAGAAAGTGCTGATATGCCCGTCACGGGATTGTAATGGCACCTTGAGTTATTTTATTGTAATTTTATTTTGTGTATTTATTTGTATCGAGATTGTGTTGGGAAAATGTTAGTTATGTGTTGTTATTTATGTTATGGTGGTCATGTATGTCATTTATTTATTTATTATTTTGCCTGTTTGTATAGGGTCTGGGGAAAGGGTGGGAATGGATTGCAATAAAACAAGGCAGCTATTTCAGTTCTAATCACTGTCATGGTGTATTCCTGGCTTACTTATTCCTTACTTTTTTGGCTTTTTTCTGTCCTCTATTCGCGTATGCAATGTCGGGCCCCTTTGACCTCAAAACCCATGTGGAATACAGCCTAGCTACACCACTGTGCAGGACACAGCTGGTTGCCTGTGCACGACAGGTTTGTACACAGTAGGGGAAAATATCAATACAGCGAAATATCGCGATATTTTGCGTGGTGACATTGTATCAATTCAGAGACACCAAATATCGATATTTTTAGTCAGATACATCCTTAACTAAGGCTGCAAATGTAAACGCAACTCTTTATTATGCACCAAAATATAATCAATTGCTGCTTGTTTGCACTGTCTGGTGAGCTCAACACAGCGAGGGCTGCCACGAGATTTGTAAATGCCACGAGATGTTGATGTTGCATTCGTTGATAAAATAACGGGGCACCACCTTCCTCAGCTAAGAAGGAGTGCAGAAATTAACTGCTATAACGCTGATGAAATACTAACGAATGAACTAACAGTAAACCAGTCTGATAATCTGAAGTGTAAACTCTGGATACAGGAATCGTTTATATTCAGCTCAAAAGGACACCGTCTAACCACAACTTGAATCAAAGTCTCATTTATTCAGCACAATTATGGATAATGAATAATGTATCATGAATATTACAACAGATGATATAGGTGATATGGCATGACACAAAAAGAAACGTATGGCAACACAATGGCAAAACAAGTTTGGCGATAGTGAGAAGTAGTTGTAAGGGAATAATAGGGACGCGAACATAAAGTTAAATGACTGAACAAATAGTTGAGAGAATTTGGACAAATTAACAGTATCATAACCTCACAGACCAACTCTTATTCAAACCCGCTTAGCATTCCTACTTGGTTGATGACGTCCCGGCAAGGTCTGCTCCGAACTAACTTGAAGAGGCCCCAGTGTTTGTCTGCGGCTCGATCTGCTCAGTGGTCCGGTGGAAGGCCCAGGCACACCAAGGTGAAGAGCTGATGTTGAACGGTGATGTCTCACAAACTGGGTTCTATGGTGTCGGTTACAGATGAAGGACAGCTCCAGATGGTTGTTAACCCAGACCAAGGATCAACAGCTGGCTGCAGGATTTTAGTTCAGTTGAGTCCGTGAAGTAGTATTTTAGGCTGATAACAACAAGACTGATAGTCTCTTTGATGGCCGGTCGAAAAGTGTCTACAAAATTATTATTATTTGACTAAAATTTACTGATACTAAAACATGTGGCCTAGTAAATTGAAAGTTTACTGCAAAACTATAGAAACTTGTCTTCTGAAAAATAACTCACGGTACTCAGTATGGCTTTTGAGTAGCACGAAGACGGAGAAACTTAAAGAGCAAAACTACCAGACAAGACTAAGACAAAGAAGGCTGGATAAAACTCAGCGGAAAAACAACTAGATGTTAGAGAGAAAAATTAAGAACTGAACTGAAGACTGCTGCATTCTACAAGCAGTTTTAAAAGTTGCTCCAGGGCATGTCTAATGGCTAGGCCGTCGCTCACGTGGGGTGGTTTGTGGCGCGCGATGTGATCTCGCCTCATGGAGCTAGAATTAATTTATGATTCATACCAGGGGCTCATCTGCTTCTCACTATGGTCAATCAATGACAAATTTTCAAAGGCATTCAACATTGTTCACAACATGTGTTAGACAAGTCTTATGAATAGATGATGACATTCAACAATAATCAAAATAACAATTTCTAATACTCATCCTAAAACATAAATGATGGCAGAAGGTATAATTACAACAAAAACCAAAGAAATAAGAAGCAGACAAACTATATCTGTCCAAAGTGATTATTACGAGTATAACTACTTATTAATAAATGTCTCATCAGGATTATTCGCCCTAACCGCTACGAATCCCTAGATGGCAGTATGGTTCCATGGTAGAAATTCAGACAAACTTTATAAAACAGTTAAAATCACAACTTTGTCATTCTTCAAGTTAGAGAAACTGGAAAAACATCAATATTATACATATGGTGGGTTCTGCAGGGTGAAAACATCAAAAGTTAAGTTCAACATAGAGGTTTGGTTATCCTGGTGTGTTAGGAAAAAGCACACAAACATACAGCACAGTTTGCTTCAGGAATGCCTCATTTATAACCCATCAGGCCTATCTGATGTCAGATGTCTCTGCGCCAGACATCCTGTCTCTCTCTGAAATCACATCTCCTTGTAAGCAAACCAGGTGGTCAATAACTCAACCAGTTAGACTGGTTTACAACTCCATTTCTCTTGAGTGTTGCAGAGAAAAAAAGAGCGAAAGAAGAGGTCAGTCAGAGGTCAGTTCTGCTACAATTCTGTAAATAAATCATATATCTCGTAAATTATTTGCCTGAATTGATTTTCAAATTTTGGCATGTGATAAACTGAGATTTGATTGATTTCTATTAAATTATGTCTTATTGAGACTCATTTGAGAGCTTGCACTACTCTTATTTTTCTTTTTGCTGAGACGCTGGAAAAGAGACAACTGTAAGAGAATCTGAGAACTCAAATAGTGAGCTGTGACAGACAGAACTATGTATATTTTCACTGAGACTTAACTGAGATTGTGCCTCTAATAAGGATATCAAATTGAGACATGTTTGAATGCAGCACAATATGTCTCATTTCTCTCTTAGCTGAGATCAGGAACAGAGACAGCTGTGAGAGAATTTAGAGAACTCACACAGTGCTAACCGTGAGACTTTTTTCTCAGGAGAGACATTTGAGAAGAATGAGAAAACCACTTTGGGCTTGTTAGTGCTCATTTATATCTAGGAGATGTAAATCTGACAAAAAGGAGATCTCATCTTCAATTTTTCAATTTTGATTTGCTATGGGATATGAAAGTTTTCAACAGAAAGTCAACAGCTCCTTGAGGCCTACCTTTGTTTATTTTTATAAACGCAGCAGACCAGGAGCGGTGGGCTGCCAGCTGCCAGCCGATGCCGGTGCCCGCGCCCAGGGACCCATCCTTTTTTCGTCACCATTGGTCAGGTGGTGATCTTCTTGCATGTTTTTAGTGGGGGTTATTATGGAGGAAACCCCGGGTGAACACAGGGAGAACATGCAAACTCCACACAGAAAGGACCCGTTTTTTCCTCGAGCAGCAGCACCAAAGGCATGGTGGAGGACACGCCACCAGAGCCACAGCGGGATTCGACCTTCTAGCTGTGAGGCGACGGTGTTACCACTTGAGCCACCGTGCTACCCAAAGCATTACCATAGAGTAAAGAGATGATCATGTTGTGAGTGTAGTTTATCTTATCATTTTGAAATTCAGTGTAAAGCAAACTGCTGACAAAAATGTATTTTGACTTTGAAATTTTGTTTGAACAGACTAGAGAGAAAAAATTAAAACCTTAAGAGACACATGTGCCAATAGAGTTCTCTTCCGCTTATCTGGGGCCGGGTTGCGGGGGGAGCAGTCTGAGCAGGGACGCCCAGACTTCTCTCTCCCTGGACACTTCCTCTAGCTCTTCCGGGGGGATCCCGAGGCGTTCCCAGGCCAGCCGAGTGAGACATAGCCACCCCAGCGTGTCCTGGGTCTTCCCCGGGGCCTCCTCCCGGTGGGACATGCCTGGAACACCTCCCTAGGGAGGCGTCCAGGGGGCATCCGATAGAGATGCCCGAGCCACCTCAGCTGACTTCTCTCGATGCGGAGGAGCAGCGACTCTACTCTGAGCTCCTCCCGGGTGACAGAGCTCCTCACCCTATCTCTAAGGGAGCGCCCCGCCACCCTGCGGAGGAAACTCATTTCAGCCGCTTGTATCGGGGACCTCATTCTTTCGGTCATGACCCAAAGTTCATGACCATAGGTGAGGGTAGGAACGTAGATTGACCGGTAAATCGAGAGCTTTGCCTTTCGGCTCAGCTCCTTCTTCACCACGACAGACCGGTACAGCGACCGCATCACTGCAGCCGCTGCACCGATCCGCCTGTCAATCTCACGTTCCATATTGGAACGATACTGGAACGGTCCACTCAGCTTCAACTATGCAAAGCATTGCCCTCGTGATTGAGGAACAGAGTGTCCTGGATAATGTATGTGACCTCCCAACTGCATTTGCCCTTCTTTTTGGGCTCATCTATGCCCTTAACCTGGATTATCCAAAGGACTCGAGGTACACTTTGACTGAATGAGTGTATGAGAGTGAAGTCATTCAAAAGGTGTTCATGAACCTTGGTGCCAACTGCTCTGCCTGGGTAGAGGCTTTAAAGAACAATTTGCTGAAATAGCCTGCCTGAAGGACTCTGGTCTTGCTGAACTTTAATTAGTCTCTGAAATGTCATACCTTGTTGTTTTAGGTCATCAAACAAGTTTTATCAGACCAATATTTGAAATAAAATGGCCCACTACCTGAAGAGAACGAAGGCACTGGTGACTCTTTTTTCACCTACGTAATATCGCAAAAATCAGGCATATTTTGTCTCAAAATGATGCAGAAAAACTAGTCCATGCATTCGTAACTTCCAGGCTGGATTATTGCAATTCTTTACTATCAGGCTGCCCAAATTCGTTGCTGAATATTCTCCAGTTGCTCCAGAACGCTGCAGCGCGTGTTCTGACAAAAACCAGGAAGCGAGATCATATTTCTCCAATACTCGCCACTTTGCACTGGCTCCCTGTAAAGTTTAGAATAGAGTTTAAAATTCTCCTCCTTACTTACAAAGCCATAAATGGCCAGGCACCTTCTTATCTTAAAGAGCTCATAGTACCTTATTGCCCTACTCGAACACTGCGTTCCCAGAATGCAGGTCTACTTATGGGTCCTAAAGTCTCAAAAAGCAGAACAGGAGTCAGATAAAGCTTATAGTTAGGGCTGGCTCAGGCTTGTCCTGGACCAGCCCCTAGTTATGCTGCTATAGGATTAGACTGTCGGGGGACATCCAAAGATACACCAAGCTCCTCTGTCCTTCTGTCCCTCTCCATCCGCACGCTCTCATGTCCTACCACGGCGTGTTACTAACTTAGCTCCTTCCCCGGAGTCTCTGTGCTTTGTCGTCTTGCAGGTTCCCATGGACAGTGGCTGAATCTGGATTGTGGATTTCAGCTGCATCTCCTGCCTTGGCCCTGCCTGACATCCACTGCAACTGCTACTGCTGTTATTACATCCACTGTCACTGTTACTGTGACTGCATGTCTGTCTCTCTGTCTCTGTCTCTGTCTCTCTCTCTCTCTCTCTCTGACTGCATTTCTGTCTGTCTGTCTGTCTGTCTGTCTGTCTGTCTCACTCTCCCTCTCTTGCTCTTCCTCTCTCACCCAACCGGTCGAGGCAGATGGCCGCCCACCCAGAGTCTGGTTCTGCTCGAGGTTTCTGCCTGTTAAAAGGAAGTTTTTCCTCGCCACTGTCGCCAAGTGCTTGCTCATGGGGGAATTCTTGGTTTCTTTGTAGATAAAAGAGCTTGGTCTGTACCAGCTCTATATGGAAAGTGTCCTGAGACAACTTCTGTTGTGATTTGGCGCTATACAAATAAAATTGAATTGAATTGAATTGACCCCTGTTTCCAGCCAGCGGATCAGTGTGGACATTGTGGAGGATTACAAGTGCCTGGGGGTACATACTGACAATAAACTGGATTGGGCTAAGAACACTGATGCTCTCTACAGGAAGGGCCAGAGTCTTTTCTGGCGACTGAGGTCCTTCAACATCTGCCGGATTATGCTCAGGATTTTGTATGAGTCTGTGGTGGCAGTGCTATTCTCTACGCTGTTGCATGCTGGGGCAGCAGGCTGAGGATGGCGGATACCAACAGACTCAACAAACTGATCCACAAGGCCAATGACGTTGTGGGAATGGAGTGTGACTCTCTGAGGGTGGTGTCAGGGAGCAGGATGCTGACTAAGCTATGGACTATCTTGGACAACGTCTCACACCCACTTCATGATGTGCTGGTCAGGCACAAGAGTACTTTCAGTGAGAGACTCATCCCACCAAAATGCAAGACTGAATGCCACAGGAAATCATTCCTGCCTGTGGCCATCAAACTGTACAACTCCTCCCTCTGAAGTGCCCTTGTCTAAGTATATATATTTTGTCTCATTATATATATTTGTTTAGATTTTATTATGTATATTTTGTATATATATTTTGTTTTATATATAGAGAGAGACTTTTTTTTCCTCTTTTAATTGCACTACATGTTTATCTCTTCTATTATCTCTTCTATCTCTTCATCATCTCTTCTATTTCTTCTATTTTTATAAGGATCACCTGTAACTAACAATTTCCCCTTGGGGATCAATAAAGGATTTCTGATTTCTGATAACTTGTAAATGGTTGTTTCGGTTGTTTATTAACAGTTGTTGTTCAATACAGTTTTCCCTTGACAATTGAGGGTTTTTTCATGTGTGTTATTGTAAAAACTAGAATGGTTTAACTGGATACAGCAGTCATCAGACAGGCTGCATACTGTTGACTAATCTTTGCTGCTTCACTGCAGTACAGTGATTACATGTTTATATACTAGTGTAGTTCATATGGTTTGCTTTGAACAAATTTTTTTTTGTGTTTTTCTTAATGCTGTCTACAGTTGTAACCCTGTTACCATTTATGTTTACAACAAATGTTTGTTTACTGTTCATAATAATCAATTCATGTCTAAACACATTTAACTATTTGTATTATTGACCTTTTCACACCAGAACTGTGCAGAATAGGTTACAAATTAAGGCATAACATACTTGGAGAGTGAAGTTACAAAATATTTTAAGTTATTAAAAAGATTCTCTCAACAAAAAATATGCAGTGATGTATATTTTAAATCTATATGGATACACAATTTCCATTTTATGTAATAATTTAAGTATTTGTTAGATGAGTGCTTGAAAAGATCTGAAAAGTAACATTGAGTTAGACACACTTACAATAGCAAGTAGAGTGAACTTCTTCACCTAAGTTTATACAACACGTTAGCCCTTAGTTGATTTAGTTATTTAAGTTCTCAACTTTTCTTGTCTTATAGTGCAGGGGGGTTCCGAAGCTATGAGCTTTGAGAAGAAGAAGAAGAAGAAGAAGAAGAAGAAGAAGAAGAAACGTACTTTATTGACCGGGGACCTTCAAGCTGCGTACATATCTTATTTTGAAAACCAGGTCACATCTTAATCCTCATGGTAACTTCACCAAATCAGATGGAATTTGTTAAATTGTGCGTGATGCTCCGGTGCAGTTAAGATTTCATAGCTTCTCTTCAAGTAAAACTTTCAGATTGTAACGCTCTCATTTTTGGAAAAGTGAGAAAATCTGGCAGAATAAAGGTGTTGATGCTTCCTGAGAGATCACTTTGGACAGTTTCAGTGCATTTGCTGCAAAAGTAAGAATATGCGTGCACTCACACAATATAGCGGCAGCCAGTTTTACCACGGAATTAAGATGAACAGTTTTCAACGGTTGTTGTTATGGATTAGTCATACAGAAGTTAGTGATGTGTCGGTCACGAATGAAGCAGCTCTTAGAGCCAGCTCTTGCCTGGTATCCAGAGCTGCTAAATTTTATTTATTTATTTATTTTTCCAATTTCCAGCAGCATCGATAGAGCAGATAGAGTAGTGTAACAAGCGCATGCAAATTAAGAACAACATTATATACAAAAGAGTGGGATAAAAAGAAAAATGTCCTCTTTTTGTAGAAATTGTAAATAGTATTTACAGACTATTGCACAGATTATTGCACTGATTACTTGGAGCAGTTTTTGTTGTGTAGTCTGACTGTTACGTGTGCGGACACACTCGGACCAGAAGAATGAACTCAAAGTGATGAACTCGGAGAATGCACAGGAGAACAGGTTGATAGCAAAATCAATAGTTTTAATAATAAGTGTCCACAAAAACTGGCAAGAGCAAAAAGCCCTGGTGGATCACTGACTAAATAAAACAAAAAAGTGTCCAGAAAACGGCAACAAAGGGAGAGAGCAAAAAACACTCTAGAAGATCGCAATCCAATTCCTCTCACCGGCAAGGCTGGGGCTGGGCTGCGGGCTTAACAGGACGAGGCTCCGAAGGGCAAAGTACAAAAGAAAACACTGGTAAGTACAAGCAAGCAGTTTCAGAAGGAGGAAGACTGACAGAAGAGCGGACGGGTGTACCACTTGAGACAAGCAGACGATCCGACGAATACTGGTGGACTGAGCCGGGGTTAAATACACCGCTGATTGAGCGTAGATGAGGTGATGACTTGCAGGTGCGAGAGGAAAGGAGGGCTGGAGGAGCTGGGCAGATAGGAGCCACCCACAGCACAGACCTGAACAAACAGGGAAAGATAGACAAGACCACAAGGGGGCAAGGACACACAGGGAAAACACAAGGGAAGAAAGGAGGGAGCCCAGCACTGCCTAACACTGACAGCTGCAGGGAGGAATGACCTGCGATACCGCGCCTTCACACACTTTGGATGTAGCATCCTGTCACTGATGGAGCTCCTCAGTGCAGTGAGTGTGTGTTGGAGGGGGTGGGAGTCATTGACGTCATGGAGGACAGCTTGGCTGTCATCCTCCTCTCCCCCACCTCTTCCAACAGTTCCAGAGGGCATCCCAGGACAGAGCTGGCCTTCCTGATGAGTCTTTCCAGCCTCTTCCTGTCAGCTGTTGTGATGCTGCTCTAGCAGACTACACCATAGAAAATGGCAGTGGCCACAACAGAGTCATAGAAGGTCTTCAGTGCCCCACGCACCCCAAAAGCCCTCAACCTCCTGAGCAGATACAGTCTGCTCTGTTCTTTTTTGTAAAGTGCAGTGGTGTTATGAGTCTATTCCAGTACTCCGGTACTTATAAGATGTCACTGGTGATGGTGAAGAGTATGAGCGCCAACGGAAGTCCACAACCAGCTCCTTGGTTTTACCTGTATTAATCAGGAGGTGGTTCTGCTGGCACCAGTCCACAAAATCCTGGATGAGTCCTCTGTATGACCTGTCGTCCCCATCTGTGAATAGGCCGACAATGGCATCAGAGAACTTCTTCAGGGAAGGGAAAAGTCAGTCGTATAAAGGGTGAAGAGGAATGGTGCCAGCACCGTTCCCTTGGAGGCCCCCACACTGCAGAGGACAGTCCCTGACACACAGTCCTGTGTCCTCACATACTGTGGGCAGTGGGAAAGGTAGTCCACTATCCAGCATATGAGGCGTTGGTCAACCCCTGAAAGCTCCAGCTTGTTTCTCTGGATGGCTGGCCTGATGGTGTTGAAAGCACTGCTGAGGTCCAGGAAAAGGACCCGAACAGAGCTCCCAGGTGACTCCAGGTGAGACAGAGCTTGGTGGAGGAGGAAGATGAGGGCATCATCCACTCCGATGCCAGGCTGGTACACGAACTGCAGCGGGTCCATGGACAAGCTCACCAGGGGGCACAGGTGGGCAAGGACCAGCCATTCCAGGGCCTTCATGAGGTGGGATGTTAGGGCCACCGGCCTGTAGCAGCTAGGGTCCTTGGGATGTGGGGTCTTTGGCACAGGTACCACACAGGACTTCTTCCAGAGGCGTGGCACCCATCCCAGTCTCAGGCTCAGGTTGAAGAGATGTCCAATGATCCCACTCAGCTGATCAGAGCAGGATCTGAGGAGTCTAGGACTGAGGCCGTCTGGTCCTGCAGCCTTCCTGGTCTTTAACCTCCTGAGCTGATTCCTCACCTGGAGAGGTGTGAGGGACAAGTTGGAGCAGGGGGGCTGAGAGTCCTGTGAAGTGGATGGGGGGCTGGGAGGAGCAGTAGGGGGTGGCGTTGGTGGAGGTGAGCTGAATGCTGGGGGGCGGGGGCATACTTGGGCAGAATGCTGGAAGATCAAAGGAGGGCTGCTGCAGGGCTGATACAGCTGGGGGAGGGGCAGATGCTTCCTCAAACCCGCAGAAGTAGATGTTCAGCTCATCTGCCCACTTTGGATCCCCAGCTGCCTGGGCTCCTGGGTGCCTGAGATGCTTTTCAGGCCTCTCCAGACTCCCCTGCTGTTGTTCTCCTGCAGCTGTTCCTCCATTCTCTTCCTGTATCTGTCCTTCCCCTCCCTGAATTTCCTTCTTAGCTCCCTCTGAACAGTTTTCAGCTCTTCTTTGTTTCCTGACTTAAAGGCCCTCTTCTTCTCCTTCAAGAGACCCTTAATGTCAGGATTAATCCAAGGTTTGTTGTTTGAGTAATGCTGTACAGTCCTGGTGGGTACAATGTTCTCCACACAGAACTTTATGTAGTCTGTGATGCTGTCTGTCAATCTGTCAATGTCTTCCTCATGAGAGTCACTGAATATATCCCACACTGTTGTATCGAAGCAGTCCTTCAGAGCCTCTTCAGCCTCATCAGACCACCTCTTCACTGTGCAGGATACAGCTGGTTGCCTGTTAACAAGGGGCTTGTATACAGGCAGGAGATGAACCAGGTTGTGATCAGCTCTTCCCAGAGGGGGGAGGGGTGATGAGTCGTATGCCTACTTGGTGTTGGCATAGAATAAGTCCAGTGTTTTATTGCCTCTGGTGGCACATGTGACATACTGGATGAATTTGGGCAGACTGGAGGACAGAGAGGCATGATTAAAATCCGCAGAGATCAGTAAGAGGGCCTGTGGTTTCTGAGTCTGCAGCCTGCTGATCACGGAGTTGATGACGTTACTGCATCAGCGTTAGCAGAGGGAGGAATATACACAGCCACCACTATGGCATGTGAGAACTCCCGCGGCAGATAATATGGCCTCAAACTAACAGCCAACAGCTCAATGTCTGGGCAGCAGTGCTGCTTTTTGATAGTGATGTGCCTGGAGTTACACCATCTATCATTCACAAACACTGCCAGGCCGCCTCCTTACCTCTTACTGTTCCTCTCTGTCCAGTAGCAGCACCAGAGTTACTGTGCTTGATGTCTCTGATGCACCAGAGATTTACAAACACGCAGAACTAAAATGGATTAAAAAAAAAAAAGACACACAAGAAAACAGAAAAAGAGAAGAAAACTCCTAAGAGTCTAAAGAGCTGCTGTAACAGGCTGCCGCTCGTACGGTGTCATCATCACATGATGATGTAATGATTATTATTAGGCTATTATTATTATCATTATTATTTGACTGTGGCTGCACGGTGGCGCAGCAGGTAGTGCGCGTGCCTCACAGCAAGAAGGTTGCCAGTAGACACAGCACAAAGACACAAACACGCACACTCACCAAAACTCTGGAAAGGTGAGAAAATGAGTGACTGCAGGAAATGCAGTAAAATTTGGATGCATTTCAGTTACATTGATAATACACAGCAAATTTCTGGAGTGGAATTGTCTGGAGTTAGACAAAAAAGTGTGTTCACTTGCTGGGTGCTGAGGGGATGGATTCAACACTTCTCAGGTGTTGAGCGATGTACAGTTTTGTTGCCGTGCCCACCAGTTTCCACTTGGATTTTGTAGAAATACAGGTAAAAGTGCTATCTTACTTACTTCTCACGTAATAGGTTAGACTGTGATCAACTATCTGTCAGTAATACATTTGTACCATTAACGCACTTTTATTTTTGCTACAACGAACTTGCTAGCTAGCTTCTGAAGTTGATGCTAGTAACAGAATTCCAGCGAAACATATAACTCAATGGCATCGTGCATTTAATTCAACGCGCATGCATGAAATTAACATTATACTCCTCATTATTTATGTTTCTATGTGTAATGTTAGTTAGTAAGTTAGTTTATTGTTCTATCAACACATTAGCGCGCGCTTAACGTTACCTGTCAGGCTTTGTTACCACGCCCACCAATTGGACTTACAGGTGAAAGTGCCATTTTACTTCTCAAACTTTGTTAGGCTGTGATGGACATTCTGTCAGTGTAATGCATTTGAAGCATTTTATTTTTTGCTTAGACGGCCTAAGTTAGTTGCTGAAGTTAAGTCTGGCCCCAAACTTGCCACTGTACTGAATTTAACTCGATGACTTCTTGTAACTCACTAGACGCACATGATTTAAATTAACGTTATCCTCTTCAGTACTTATCCTTCTGTCTGTATTATAATTCAGTTAACGTTAGTTAGTGGTGTTTCTTATTCTATCAACATATTAACTTAACATGTGTTGTCTACTTTAGATTAAGCGGTAGTCTAGGACTAGAACGGATGGGACACAGGACCTGCATTGAAGGGGTGTGGATGAGGTAAACGTCTCATATATTTTCCTACAATTTTGTTGTAGATAACAGACAGCAACCCGACTCTGTCTCTCCTGCTGAAGAGACACATTAATATGTTATACATTTGTGGTGTCATGGATCACAAAACTCACAGTTCAGATTGTATCATGGTTTTGAGTCACGGATCAGATCATATAATATTTTTTTTCTTTTTATATCTATTATCATTAGAATTATTTGTATTATATTATTGTTTTAAAGAACGGTCTAGTGCTGAGTGTTTAGTAGGTTAAAAATTGAAAAATGGCAATAAGATTAAGATTTCCTTTGTTCGTCACAATTATTACACACAACATGCAGAGTTAGGAGGAAACCCGACATGCCATGCATTTGTGAAATTCTCTCTCCGCTTTTCACCCATCCTTGGTCAGTCCTTCCTCCACGGCAGACCAGAAGTGGTGGGCTGCCAGTCGAACGGTGCCTGGGGACCAGTTCCATTGTCGTCACCATTGGTCAGGTGGTGATCTTCTTGCATGTTTTTAGTGGGGGTATTTTTATGGAGGATACCCCAGGTGAATACGGGGAGAACATGCAAACTCCACACAGAAAGGCCCTTTTTTCCTCGAGTAGCAGGCACCGAAGGCATGGTGGAGGACATGCCCCCAGTGCCCACAGCGGGATCCTAACTGCGACCTTCTAGCTGTGAGGCAACAGTGTTGCCTCCGTGCCACCATAATAAAAAGTGCTACTTTTGCACTGATGCAGCCACATCTGTTCTCTGATTGGTTACGCATCAGAAGTGAAATCCGACACATTTTGTCACAGTGACAGTCCACTTGTTGCTTTTATTAATGAAAGTGATCTGTTTTCCTAACTGGTTAAGATGCTGACAAAGGTAAAACACGGAGGGACAAAGAAATATGTTAAGCTGGAATAAGTCAGCTTCTCAGACATTATCAGTGCAGGTAGGTGATGTATGTCATTTAATGGGAAGTAACAATTTGTTAAAGTGTTTGTTGTGCTTCAGTGCAGAAGAAGTTTCTCATACCAGAAGATACAGCGTGTTGTGGATTGTTAAAACTGAAGTTTAAAGCCACAAAAAATCTCCAAGAGTCAGAAGTCTGAAGAGCAAAAGACTTCATTGCCGGCAATAAAGAGAATAGTTCAGATATGCACAAGGTACAAACCCGAAGGATTCTGACCTGCAGTGGTCCGCACTCTACCATATATCCAGTTCAGTTCAGGGTTTACCATGCCCCTGCAGGCATCTTCTCTTTGTTTCCAGTTTCTTCAATAAGTGCATAATACAAAGTATAAGAGCATAACACACAATAGCATTGTCATTAAGTGTACTTGTAATCACTTACAAAATCCTTCTGTACACCTACAAGGCTATCCATAACCTTGCCCCTCCTTACCTCTCCGACCTTCTGCACGTTGTCACTCCATCCCGTGCCCTCAGATCTTCCTCCTCCCTCCATCTCACTGTACCCGCTGCCCGTCTTAGCTCCATGGGGAGCAGAGCTTTCAGCCGCTCTGCTCCCCAACTCTGGAACTCACTGCCACCTGACCTCCGTAACTCTGCCACCCTGTCCATCTTCAAATCCAAACTCAAAACTCATCTATTCAGACTTACTTACTCTCTATAAACTACTTAACACGGTCCCCCCTCCCTATTTATTGTATCTTGTTTTTTATCTTGTATTTTATATCATTGTTTGTATATTTTCTGTACAGCGACCTTGGGTGCCCTGAAAGGCGCTTTCAAATAAAATGTATTATTATTATTATTATTATTATTATTATTATTATAACTTCAGTCATTAAGTGTACTTCAAAATCATGGTGAAATTATAAGAACATTCAATCCATCAGTAATTATCGTAAAACACACAATTGTGAGTTGCAAAAGAATACATATTTAAAGGCCACTGTCAGACAGTAAGGGCACCCGCAATTTACTAGGGTAAAGTTCACAGCAGAGAAGCAGCTGCCAAGACACCTGCACACAAATCATAGGAAAGTCACAGGAAGTATGCGTGAGTACCATCATGCCTGCTCAATGCTCAGCACAATAGCACTACACGATTGTTGCCACAGCTGTTTCTCTGGTCATCAGTGCTCTGCTTACATCACAACACGATAGCTGACACATCTGTTTCCCAAGTCATCACATGCCTGCATGGGAAAAATGTATACATCTGTTTCTCAAATCATCACGTCTAGGTAGGAAAAAATTAGGCAACCCTTCCTTTTACATTCTGGTAATTACCAGGTAAAATTACCTGGTAATAAGATGTATTTATGAAGTAACAACCAAGTAATTAAACGGAATTACCTGGTAATTACAAGTATTCTCCATGTAATTACACAGTACTTACCATTTTAATACCCAGCATTTACAAGATATTTTTCTGACTACTACCAGGCATTTACCCAATAATTACCTGGTACTGTAGATACGCAGTAATTGTATATTGTAGATTTTATACCCGGTAGTTAAAAATATTTACCTGATATTTATCTGGTAAATACCAACAAGTTACCTGGTATTTACTAGATATTTTCCTGACAACTACCAGGTATTTACCCAATAATTACCTGGTCGATATCCTGCAATTGCATATCGTAGACTATAAACCCACTGAATGTGTCTATATCTGACTTTGTTAGGGTGATAATAACTGAGATATTTACCTGGTAATTACCAGGTATTTACTCAAAAATGATCACATATTTACTTGGTAACTACCACTTATTTGCCTGGTAGTTACCTGATATTTACCTGGTAAATACTAGAACTAGTTACCTGGTATTTACTAGATATATACTGAAAACTACCAGGTATTTATCCAGGAATTATAGATTATGTATTACCAATCAACCTGTGAAGTGACAGTGAGGGTAGTAATGACTCTGATATTTACCCAGTAATTACCCAGTATTTACCTGATAACTTGCAACTATTTACTAAGTAATTACTTTCTAATTACCCAGTAGTTACAATTTACCCATTAACCCCCATGTATTTATGCAGATATTAACTGGTATTTATCCAGTAATTAAAAATATGTACCACGTACATTCCAAAACATTACCAGGTAAAACCTTGTGAATTACCCTGTAAGGAAAGTGGAACTCTACTGTAAAAGGAAGCGTGGTTTGTTTCAATGATATTACCATGTACTTTCCTGCTAACTATAGATTATAATCCTCTACCACCCATCAGGGTGTGTAGTTTTGAACATGGTACATGGCAAAAACTCCCATATCTCCCTGATAATTATCAGGTATATATCAGGGTGATATCGGCATTTTACAGAGAAGTTACCCTGTAAGAAAGGTGGAACTGTACTGTAAAAGGAAGTGTGGTTTGTTTCAATGATATTACCATGTACTTTCCTGGCAATTGTAGATTCTAATCATCTTCCACCCATCAGGGTGTGTAGTTTTGAACATGGTATTTGGCAAAAACTCCCAATCTCCCTGATAATTATCAGGTAAATATCGGGGTGATATCGGAGTTTTACAGAGAAGTTACCCTGTAAGAAAGGTGGAACTGTATTGTAAAAGGAAGCATGGTTTGTTTCAATGATATTACCTTCTACTTTCCTGGTAATTAGTAGTGGTGTTACAGGTACAGTAGTTTTTACTGTGTCAGTGTTACCTGGCAATAATTCATACTTCCCCAGTAATTACCAGGTATTTACCCAGTATTTAGTAGATTTTTGGTATTTACCCAGTAATTAGGAACTTGTACCACAGACATTCCAAAACATTATCAAGTAAAACCTTGCAAGTTACCCAGTAAGTAAGGTGTAGCTGTACTATAAAAGGAAGCCTTGTTTTTTTCGGTACTATTACCATGTTCTTATAATATCCTTTACAATAAATCTGCTTTTTGAAAATGTTCTGCAAACTTACCAGGTAAGACCAGGAAAGTCCACAATTTATAGAGTAAGTAGAAGCTGTACAATAAAAGAAAGCCTTTGGGCCTCGGCATCATAAAGAATATACAAATTTCCTCACGGGATCAATAAAGTAAACTTAACAACTTAACTAGTGTTTTATTCAATCAGAAAACGATGACAACAGAGGTGAACACAATGCAGTACAGTACTTCATCACCGGTTACACTTTGTAAAATGCTCTTATGTCTTTAAATAAGCGTCCAAGAATGCCCTTCCTATGCTCTTTCCCGAGCCAGTGGTTCCACTCAATGAACCTTAAGTTCATCTTCAAGGCCTTCTCTGTCAGGTTCCCCCTGTACCTGTAGATGTCCTCCTTATAAGTCCGCCATGCCCGTTCAATGTGTTGCGTATGAGCACCAGTCCCAGGTTGACAAAATACCTCTGGTGATTTACCTGGTAGTGTATGTAGCCATCATGGGACAACCGGTTGTAGGAACGCCAGCAATCACTAATGATTTCACTTCCAGGTCTAACATATTTTCTAATGATTGGGAGCAATCTTCTCCTGAATCTTGTTTTAACCAGTTTTAAAACAGGGCGTCTACGGGACCGCCTGACTTCCATCATCCCAAAGACCTACGAGACCTACGAGCGACGTTGCCAGGTCTTTCCAAATCGTCCAAGTCCATACTGAAAATAAACAAAATGTCATGCTTAAAGGCAGTCCGACTTAAATGCATAATTTGAGAATGTTAAAGTCGCAATCACTTTGGTGCTTGTTGATCAACCTCCATGATCATGTTAATACTGCCTGGCATATGACCAATTCATAGGGCTAGCTCATGAACCAACACTTTTATCTTTTAATAAAAACAAAATATCTAGTCAGATTTTTCCATGTAGACGCCATTTGGCATAGGCATTTGGATCAGGGTATCCACACCTAAATCAATTTCAAGGACCTTTCGGGGACTTTCATGGGCCTTTTCTCCAAATTCACTACCCCGCATGGCATAGTTTGAGACATAGATGAGGTAAAGGTAAGGTGTCTTTATTGTCATGGTGCAGTGGAATGTACAATGAAATTGCAAGGATCAAGGCAGTATAAAAAATTTAGCCAGTGGTCAAAAAAAGCTTTCAAGAAATCCCAGAATGGCCATAAAGTCATTTTGGGGACAAAAAATGTCCCCAATATTTTTATAATTTTATTTTCATTAAAACAATTAATTTCCATCTCTAACACACACACAGCACCTGCAAGTTGTTTTCCAGAAGAAAACACTAAAGACCAGGCTTGCACAAAAAATATTGTTGTTCGTTTCAGCAACTTTATGCACTAATTAATATTTTTTTAACATGCTACCCAGGTTTTAGACAGTGGGTCCAGAAGTTATCCCCTAAATGTATATATTTTTTAATTTCCTCACGACGTATTAATCTCGTGAGATCTCATCCCATCCCAAGTTTAACCTCTTATAGATTGTAGATGTTTTTGAGTGGACTATCCCTTTCATTTCTTTAAAACCTATTGTCCTTGTTTTAATAGCTACTTAATACTGCACTGTACAACACAAAACAGAAATTGACATTTTCTGAACAAAATACAAGCTTACCTTTCTTTTGTGTTTGAACTTGCTCTCATCTATGGCTACGAGAGCTCTTCTCCCTCCAATTCACATTTCCCTTCTTCTCTCCAGTCATCTGACTGCTGCACAGCAAATTTCACATAGAAGTGTAGTTACCCTAGTCAGTGATTTGCTGCTCCCACATACTCCATCCTCTAGCATATCCACATGTCTTCTCCTCAAACCCTGTGACAAACTGAGCTAAAAAAGAGGACAACTACGTATTAGCAACGAGGATGGGAGAGTTTTGGAGTCAGGGAGGGGTAATTATAGTTAGGTTGGTGCCTATATTAAGGCCACCGCCGTTTCCTCCCTGCCTGTGTAATTCCTTTTGCCTTGTAGTTTCCTTATGCTGATTGCAGTGTGGCATCTCCGACTCGTGGTTGGCTTCTGTAGAGGGGAGGCGTGGCCTGCATCATCACCCGCTCCTGCGCTGACCATCTTAAGAGCTCGCCGAGCAACCAGTCGGGGCGGCTGTCACCTAGACGCACAGCTCGCCATATGTGTCTCTAAGCCATATCTTTAGAGTCTTTGTCAGGAGGCACTCTAGTTGTGTTGTGAGGAGCTGGGTCAGGCGAGATCCAAATACTGATTCTGATTTGTACGCCTGGTAGGAAAGAAACTCTTTGTATTAGATTACACTAGGCACAGGGGTGCTGACTCTTTTGTACTTATGTTTTACACCTATACAGAGTTTGGGTTTGATCTCCCCTAGGCTGTTGAGCATTTATAGTGGTTGGCTCAATTTTAGTAAGTCCTCTCTTGGTTATATTTAATTCTTTGTTTGTACACTTATAGTGGTTGGCTCAATTTTAGTGAGTCCTCCTTTTATTATATTTATTTCTTTGTGTTGAGCAGCACCCTTCGGCCCTGTCTCCTCTCTTCTCTTTTGAAACGCTTGACAATTACTCGGCTTGTGGTTAATAAATGACTTTTACCAACTACATCTGGTTTAATGTTTGTTCCCTTTTACCATCACGAGCTAAGGGGTCGTAACAGCCTATGATAGCCATGCAGCCGTTGTATATGTTGGGATGGATGAACATGTGTGTGTAGTGTTACTAGGGGACTACCTTAATTTGATGTTGCATTCGTTGATAAAATAACGGGGCACCACCTTCCTCAGCTAAGAAGGACTGCAGAAATTAACTGCTATAACGCTGAATACTAACGAATGAACTTAACGATAAACCAGTCTGATAATCTGAAGGGTAAACTCTGGATACAGGGATCGTATATATTCAGTTCAAAAAGATACCGTCTAACCAGGACTTATATCAAAATATCATTTATTAAGCAGAATTATGGATAATGAGTGATGTATCATGAATAATAAGAAGATGGGAGATGATATGACAAAACACAAAAGAAACTTATGGCAACACAATGGTAAAACAAGTTTGGCGATAGAGAGAAGTAGTTGTAAGGGGATAATAAGGACGCGAACGTAAAGTTAGGGAATTAACGAGTAGTTGAGAGAACTTGGATAAATTAGCAGTATCTTAACCTCACAGACCAACTCTTATTCAAACCCACTTAGCATGCCTACTTGACTGATGGCGTCCCGTTGCGCTCTGCTCCGAACTAACTCGAAGATGCCCAGATGGTCGTCTTTGGCTCGATCTACTCAGTGGTCTGGTGGAAGCCAAGCGCACCAAGGTGGAGAGCTGATGTTGGACGGTGACGTCTCTGGAACTGGTTCTTCGGTGTCGGTTACAGATGAGGGACGGCTCCGGATGGTCGTTAGTCGGACCAAGGATCAACAGCTGGATGCAGGATTTGGTTCGGTTGAGTCCGTGACGGATTATTTTGGACTGATAGTACAAATTAAGAGTCTCTTCGATGGCCGGTCAAAAGGGCTACAAAATTATTATTATTCAACTAAATTTACTGATGTTAAAACAAAACGTTTGGCTAAACAAAAAGGTTAACTTGAAAACTTGCGGCAAATTATAGAAACACGTCTTCTGAAAAATGAATCACGCTACTCGGTATGGCTTTTGAGTAGCTCGAAGACGGGAAAAACTTAAAGAGCAAAAACGACTGTGCAAAACTAAAAGACAAAACTAAACATAATCTAAGACAAGACGGAGTAACGCGCACTCTGAGTAACGCACGCACTGTGAGTAACGAGCACACGCACTGAATTCATGCTGCGGCTGCAGACATTTAAATCTTGCTCCAGGGGCATGTCTAATGGGCAGGCCGTTGAACATGTGAGACGGTTTGTGACGCAATCGCCTCAAGGAGCTGAATTAATCAATGATTCATACGAGGGGCTCATCTGCTTCTCACTATGGTCAATCACATATAATTTCAATAACAAATTTTCAATGACATTTCAACATTGTTCACAGCATGTATCAGGCACTTCCTATGGTTGGGTGACAATATTAAATGATCCTGGTACAGTTTCATCCCAACATGAATAATGACTCAATGTAAAGCTAATACAACAATAAAAGAAATAGAAAGATATAAAGAAGGAAATAAAGATAAAGAAATTACGAAATAAAGAAATGCAGACGATATTTGCCAAAATGATTATCCTCCTTATGATTATTCCTTAATAAAAGTCTCGTAAAGCACAATCAACTTCGAACCCTACAAATTCTTAGATGGTAGGAAGGCTCCATTGCAGAGCCTCAGGCAAATCTTAAAACAAAGTTAGATTCACAGCTTGTCATGGGACATGAGAGAACATGGGCATCATATAGATCATGGGTTTAGCCATGTGAATATGTCCATTGTTGAGTTGTACAGAGATGCAATTGTCAGGTATACCAAGAAACAAAGTCCTCTGGCTTACAAACAGTTCATTTTAAGGTTGGCTACTTTGCAACCCATCAGCAGACTCGGTTTGGGGATTCAGTTGAAGCCTGGCCTTTGTTCTTCCCAGCCGGCTTTACTTCCTTAGGGCTATTGGGGGACCATTAGCATTGACATGGGACATCCTGTTTCTCTTCAAAATCACACTTCATTATGAGCATTCTAGATGGTCTATAGTTCAATCAGTTAGACTGGTTTCCAACTCCGTTTCTCATGAGAAGTCAGAGAGGGTAAGAGAAGGTCAGTTAGAGGCTAGTTCTGCTACATGTGATTTCTTGGATTTTTTGGATTGACTATGTAATGTGTGTGTATGCATTTGGCTATTTATATTAAGACACTGTGTACATGTGGCATCTGGATGTACAGTATCAGGTCAGCCTGATTGGAATAGTCTTTAATATAAAATGAAATTAACTAAGATGCAAAAAAAAAAGCCAATGTTGATTTAATCAGCTCTCACTGGGCGTTATTATTGCATAACAAAACACATTTATGCATCTTGAGAGACAGCATAAGAGATAAATGTTTAACTTGTCAAAATATGTAGTGTTACATCATGCCTCCAAAGCCATTTGAATTGAAGTGAGAGGGAGAGAGACCAACCAATTTCTTGTGCCAAAAAAATTGGGCTTTGACCATTTTCAATTTTCAATTTATTTTTTGTTGTAATTTTTTGCTATTCTTTTGACTTGTGATATTTTGCAAAATCTTTGCAAAATACTCACTATGAAAACCTCTGCTTTAGACTACTTTCTTGATTAACCCTATAGGATTTTACGTTTTTACCTTCCCCTAACCTTAACAGGACCTGTATACAGGGCCTCTAGTGCTGAATAGGGTAACATTAATTGTTAAACTGTATTTACTGTACTATTCTCGCAATCTTGTCAAAAAGTATTTCAATCATTCATTCAACATTTCAGGTATGCACTGTAAAGATACTTAGGAGTAATATACATTATGACAGTACATTAGATTGTCAATATGGTCATTTTTTTAGGGGGAAAACATATGCAACTTCCCATTGACTTCAATGTAAAATAATAATAATAATAATAATAATAATAATAATAATAATAATAATAATAATAATAATAATATAATAATAATAATGAGGATGTGTGGCAATGATGCTCATCCCTTACCACCAATAGCCGTTCTTGGTCGTGTTCGTTCTTTTGAATTTCATTTTGTTGTTGCAAACAGGGCATCTTTTTTTCTTTGCCAATAGCCTCTCCTCCTGGAGCCATCCCATCGACTGTTTACCTCCTTGCGCTGTCCTCTCCGGTAATCTTCTTATCAAAGTCATATTACACTTTGCAGAGTAGTCTGTCTCAAACTGCACAGAGCATCTCTGAGGAAGTTGTGCTCTTCACGGGCATTCAACAGAGCATACGTAATGACGTAATGACGCATGATACGCAGCACACGGAATAACGTGAGGGGGCAGGGGGAAAAAAAACAAACAAACAAACAAAAAAAAACTTGGCGAACGACAGTTGGCGGGTTGAGACGTTGCTGTTGTCTTCCAGGAAACTTTCTTGCAGGGGTGGTCCAGGAGCGTGAGCGCGAATTTATGGTTAAAACTTTAACACCAAACAATCAGAGAAATCTAACAGATGACTCCAGCCGAAAGTCACGTTTGACAGCTGGTGGTCGGAAACGAGGAGAACTTACAAGGATGGGAAAATCCAGTGATCTGAGGAAAGCTGCGGCTGTGGCGGGTAGACACAACTATGTTGAGAATGGACCAGAGTGGCCATACAACTAAAACATGTAAGGGCAAAAGAAGATGTGCTAGATGTGGAGAGGATCATGAATATGGGCAATGTAAACAGGAGCAACCAAAGTGCTGTAACTGTGGTGGCAGTCACAGTGTGGCTTATGGGGGTTGTGAAGTGATGAAGAAAGAAGTGGAAATACAACAGGTTAGAGCCCAGAACAAGATCACATATGCAGAGGCTGTGAGGAGAGTAACTCAGAGAGGAGGAGTTGAGGAAAGAAGCAGTTCAAAGAAGCAAACCATTAAAGAATCAGATCAGATTAATGAAGGGAAAATAATGATTGACTTAAAGAAACTTGTCACATTCATTGCAGGAGTAGTCAATGCAACAATGGAGGTTAAATCAAAAACAGAAAGGATACAAATAATTGTAAAGGCGGCAGTTCACCATCTTAATATCAGTGGGTTGTCATGGGAGGAAGTGAGGCAGGACCTCTGTAGTCAAGAAGAAGAAGAAATGTACTTTATTTATCACACATAGTTGCACACACTACATGCATTCCGTGAAATAATTTTTTCCGCATTTGACCCATCCGCGGCAGACCAGGAGCGGTGGGCTGCCAGCCGATGCCGGTGCCCGTGCCCGGGGACCCATCCCTTCTCGTCACCATTGGTCAGGTGGTGATCTTCTTGCATGTTTTTAGTGGGGGTTATTACGGAGGAAAACCCGGGTCAACACGGGGAGAACATGCAAACTCCACACAGAAAGGCCCCTTTTTCCTCGAGCAGCAGGCACTGAAGACATGGTGGAGGACACGCCACCAGCGCCCACAGCAGGATTCGAACCAGGGACCTTCTAGCTGTGAGGCGACAGTGTTACCACTTGTGCTACCCAAGTGAGCCACTCATGGGCTGGATAGTAGTAGTGAATAATCCTCCTACTACAATGGAATGCTAGAAGTTTGTTAGCTAATGGACAGGGGTTTAAGAAGTATTTGGATGATTTATCCAGTAAGCCAGATATTATTTGCATACAAGAAACATGGTTAAGATCAAATTTAGATTTTAGAATAATTGATTATACATCTGTTAGGTGTGATAGGAGGGATGGAGTAGGAGGAGGATGTGCTACATTTATTAGAGAAGGTATTTCATTTAGAGAGGTGAGTAAAGGAAATGAACAAGGGGAGTTTATGATTGTAAATTATTACAATCCTTGTAGGAAATTAGATTTGAATCTGTTGGCACAAATTGAAGGGTTAGATGGCACTAGGGTGGTGGTATGTGGGGACTTTAATGCACATAGCACATTATGGGGAGGGAATAAGACAGATGCAAATGGTGAGGTTATTGAGGAGCTGTTAGAGGGAAAAGGTATGGTTTGTTTAAATGACGGGAGAGGGACAAGATTGGATGTGCACACAGGAAAGACATCAGTACTTGATTTAACTTTAGTATCCAGGAATTTAGCAGGGTTATGTGAGTGGGATGTGTTGGGAGAAACATCAATTGGAAGTGATAATTTTCCGGTGTCTTGTAGCCTCACACTACAAAGAAGCCACAGCAAGCAAAGGGAAATACTGGGGAAATGGGTCTTTAGCACTGCAAAGTGGGAAATGTTTAATTATATATGTGAGACTGAAATAGAAAAAGTTGACTTAAATGAAGATGTTGAGCTCATTGATAAAAAGGTTAGAGATATATTATCAGAAGCTGCTAACAAGTCAATCTCTAGAAGTAAGGGACGAATGAAGAGGAAGGCAGTTTCCTGGTGGACAGAGGAATGTGGTGCAGCAGTGAAGGAGAGAAATAAAGCTCTCAGGGTACTAAAAAGAACTCATAATTTTCAGGATTTAATTAAATATAAACAGACGCAAGCAAAGGTAAGGAGAACAATTCGTAATGCTAAAAGGCAAAGCTGGCAGTTTTTTTGTAACAAAATTGGGAGGTCAACACCAATCGGAGATGTGTGGAATATGATTAAAGGTATGAGGGGAATCAGAAGGGAGTGGCAATACCCTGTACTGAAGATGGGGGTGGAGACAGCAGTGTCTGATGAGGAGAAGCCAGAGATGTTAGCGAAAGCTTTTACTAAAATCCATAGTTCTGATAATTTGTCCGAGGAAGGTAAGAGAGGAAGAGAAATAACAAGATCAGCATATCCTGGTGTCCTTGAGAAAAGGGAAGATACACACAGTGCAATGGATGCTCCATTTACATTGGAGGAAATGAAGAGGGCAATAGCAAAGTCTGGCTTAACATCTCCAGGGAAGGATGAGATCTGCTATGTAATGCTGAAACATTTAGGAGTTTTAGGATCTATGAAACTGTTAGGGTTTTATAATAAAGTATGGGAAACAGGAAAGTTACCAACTAGTTGGAAAGAGGCTGTAATTATTCCTATAAGGAAACCAGGCAAGGATCTGTCAAGTCCAATGAACTATAGACCAATAGCACTGACATCACACATAGGAAAGATAATGGAACGAATGATTACAGAAAGGTTGGTATATTACATGGAAAGCAGAGGAATTCTATCACCTCATCAGAGTGGGTTTAGGAGGGGAAGAGGAACCATGGATCCTGTTGTGTGCTTAGAAACACAGATTAGAAAAAAGCGCAAGTTAATAAAGAATCTGTAATGGCAGAATTTTTTGATGTTGAAAAGGCATATGACATGGTTTGGAAAGAGGAATTAATGATCAAATTAAATATGATGGGGATATCAGGAAGGTTATTTAATTGGATTAAAGGTTTTCTATTTGATAGATTTATACAAGTCAGGATTGGAACCGCTTTATCAGCAAGATATGGAGTAGATAACTGTACTCCACAGGGCAGTGTCATCAGTCCAATACTCTTCTCTATTATGATAAATGATGTTTTTTCTCAGGTTAAAGATGCTATCGGAAGATCTTTGTTTGCTGATGATGGAGCCTTATGGAAAAGGGGGAAAAATATTAATCATATTATGAGTAAAATACAAGAGGCAGTTACTGTTGTGGAAAAATGGTCATATTCATGGGGGTTCAAGTTTTCAGTAGAAAAAACCAAAACAGTAATGTTCACGAGAAAGGGAAATGTTGAAGCACAGATAAAGATGTATGGACAAAGGATTGAACAAGTGAAAGTCTTCAAGTTCTTGGGATTATGGTTTGATGATAAATTAACATGGAATGAACATATTAATACGATAAGTACCAAGTGTAAAAAGATACTAAATGTGATGAGATGTCTAACAGGGTCGGATTGGGGAGCAAGCAGGTCCTCAATGATAAATATATATGTAGCACTAATAAGGTCAGTATTAGATTGTGGCTGTTTTGTCTATGGATTTGCAGCAAAAACTCTACTGAAGAAGTTGGAGGTAATACAGGCACAAGCCTTGAGACTCTGTTGTGGTGCGTTTAAAACAACTCCTGTGTCTGCTTTACAGGTCGAGGTTGGTGAAATGCCACTATATCTTAGATGTAAACAACTAATGATGAGTTACTGGGCAAACCTTCAAGGACATTCTGAGGATCAACACCCAACAACTAAGGTACTCCTGTCATGTTGGGAGAGAGAAAGAGACAAAAAAGAAGTGTTTTGCATGGACTAGTGGGAAAATAGCCAATGACATGACACTGAGTGTGAAGGCATATACCAATACAGTACATTTATCAGTGACTCCACCCTGGCTGTTTCCCTCAGTGACAGTTGATTTTTACATATGGGAAAAAATGAAATTACATAAAGAGTTTGGGGACATTTGAGTGTTGGTCAAAGGGATTACAAACAGTATATCAGTCATTTGTCCAAGTATACACTGAGGGATCCAAGGATCCTCAGACAGGGAGTACTGGGTTTGCTTTTAGTATACAGCATTGAAAGTTTCCATGGAGAGAAGAACATCAGATCATCTCTTGGTATATACAGTTGAAATGTTGGCAATTGCAGCAGCATTACAGCAGATAAAAGAATTAAGAGTTAATAAGGTCATTCTTTGTTCAGATTCATGTTACGCGCCGATGGCATTACAATCATTTACATCTCACAGTAGACAAGATATCTCAATGAAATATGTGAAACATTGTTTAGAATCAAGAATTTGAAAACTGTATTAAGCTTTATGTGGGTCCCAGCCCAGGGTATAAGTGGAAATGAATTAGTTGATACATTAGCAAAACAGGCTCTTGCAAATGAAGAGATTATGGACATTAAACTCAGTAAATCAGAGGCAAAAGCAATAATCAAAAGAAACATCACTAAAGAATGGCAGCATAACTGGGACACTGGAACAACAGGAAGACACCTTTATTCAATACAACAAGAAGTGGGTACACCGAGGACAGTGAAAAGAAGTACTAGAGAGGAAAACATCATATAAGGTTGAGGGTTGGACACACAAAACTCAATAAAACACTTCATTTAATAAACAAACATCCTCCAGGACTGTGTGAATATTGCCAGGTACAGGAATCAGTAGAGCATGTAATTCTCCACTGCCAAGAGAAACACTAAAGCAAGAAGTCATGAAACAGGGCATAGGAGAGCTAAGCCTAAAAAATGTATTTGCCTGTTGCTTAGGGGATTTCGTTCATTTTATGAAAGAAACTAATCTGATTAAAAGAGTCTAGGGTTGTTTTTTTTTTTTTCCTCCTTCCATCTCTGGTCCACACATAGCAGGTGGCGGTAATGCTCCATAAAGCTGGTTGCCACCCGCCATAAAACAGGAAAAAGAAGAAGAAGAAGAAAAAAAAAAAACTTGGCTGCAAGTTGGAGTCGGACGACAATATGCTTTGCTAAGCGACATAAAGAGGTGTCAATAAAGCTATATGGTCAAACACTAGAACAAGTCAAAGTTATTCAGTTTTTGGGTGTTTTGTTTGATGAAAAACTTACCTGGAAGCAGCATATTGAAAAAGTGAGAGATAAGTGTAAGAAAGTTAATAACCTTATGAGGTGTTTGGCAGGACGAGATTGGGATGCAACCAGGAAGTCTCTGTTAAACATATATCAAGCTATGATGAGATCTAGAATAGATTATGGCAGTGTGGCTTATATGTCAGCAGCAGAGAGTCACCTTAAGAAGCTGAATGTGGAACAGGCCAAAGGGCTGAGGATATGTAGTGGGGCGTTTAAGACCTCTCCAGTGGCTGCTCTACAAGTTGAGGTGGGGGAAGAGCCTCTGAGGATAAGAAGGGTGAAGCTCATGCTGGCATACTGGGTGTATCTGCAGGGGCACAAAAGGTCTCATCCAGCAAAAGCAATATTAGAGGAGTGTTCAGAGTACAGCAAGGCAAATTTTTTGGAGCTTGGGCTGGGTTGGAAATATAAAAGCTGAGAGTGTTGGTTTATGTAATATGCAGTATGTGTCGAGTAGTTCTTTGCCAGACATTCCTCCTTGGGTATTTCAGGAGCCAATGGTGGACTTTGGTGTTCAGTGCCAACTAAAGAAAAAATCAGGGCAAAGTGGTACAGGAGTTATTGTGCAAAGATATATTGAACAGAACTATGCAAACAAGCTATTGATATTTACGGATGGGTCAAAGGATCCAGAGACTGGGCACACAGGGGCAGCAGTCTACATTGCAGAACAGAGACTGGCAATTAAAGAGAGAGCTACAGATCATGCCTCAGTTTATGCAGTTGAGCTCTTAGCTATTACACTTGCCTTAAAGTGGTTGAAGGAAGGCAGTAATGTACATGCATTAATAGCATCAGACAGCTATGCAGCCCTAAAAGTATTGAAACAATGAAGTCATATAGACAAGGCCTAGTTATGGAGATACATCAACTGCTACATCAACTCCATAGCAGGGGGGGAACAGTCTGCTTTGTGTGGGTCCCAGCTCATGCAGGGGTTGAGGGCAATGA